>NC_142010.1:208371665-208389165 GCF_049901735.1 Notechis scutatus
ATTTGCCTCTATTTTTTTCAAATGATTTTTGAATGATTTTTGTCAAGTATTAATTATTTGATTAAACAGATCAACAGGAGATGGTAACATTTGTTTTGTAACAACAGAGAGACTGTACCATCACTGTCTTTTATAGGGGCTGCAGGAACACATTTATTATAAATTATTTTACTGAATTCATTTTGCATAAAAAGGTAGCTTTTAGTCTATTTGAAACCTCAGGCAAGAATGTTAAAACATTTTTATGCAGACTGTCCATCTCCTAAATAATATTGATCTTTGGTCTCTGTTAAATATGATGCTAGCAATAGAATACTACAAAAACATTTGTAGTAGATTTTATTATATTTTATCAGACAACATTACTGGAAAAGGCGAGACGGGTTAAGTAACTTACTGGCTTTTAGACTTAAGCAATAATATTATAGCTTCTATTTGTGATATATATATATATGAGAAAGCATATATCGAATAGGATCAGTCTACATCTTTTTAAATCTATATACCACTGCAATTCTTTGGTTTATCTGTTTTTAACCTTCTGTATGAAGCCCCCACCACCACAGAATAAAGAGGCAGAATGAAATATTTCCCCTAAAGAAGAAGAGAAAAATCTCCTTAACAAAGGCAGAAAGCAGCCCCAGTATAGGAAAACAGCTTCAAGCCAAAGTCTGAAAGAGGCTGGGCTTTATGAATAGATATTTTGTATCCGTTCATAAAGCTAGACCATTCTATTCATAAACAAAGGGCAGCCAGCAGTTCCAAATAAGCAGAATCCAAAATTGATAAGATTAGTTCAGAGAAACAAAACAGCTAGGATTTGCATTTCCCCTTTTGCTTGTAGAGTCAGTCATGACCCTTACATGACCCCATAGGAATCTGGCAACAGCCATTAAAATATTAAAGGACATATTCTTGCACAGGAACAGGCATCTCAATCACAAAGACTCCAAAATTGTATAAAAGCCCACCTACTCAACCCCAATTTGTCCGCCACTCCAGAAACATGTGGTTGTCATTGTTTCTGGCTACCAAATAAATAGAGACCTTCTTTCCAACTGCAGCTTGCCTCCAATTAATTTCTCCTATGTTCTTCTCTCTTGGAATAAGAACCAGACCAAATTTTACTTCCAACATGTCAATTGGGCAAAATACTACCTCATAAAGCAACAACTAGTGAATTGTCATACCTTAAATGGACTAACTTAAAGGATGTGGACAAAATCCAGGACTGATTTCTTTTGTGGAATTAAAATTTGGCAAAGTTGTAGCTACTTCAGTTCTGCCATGCTGCAGAATAGCCACAGTCAGCTGCAGAGAAGTGATCGGTCTTTTTAAATGCTCCCTGCCAGCTTCCCACAAAGAAAATGGGGAAGATGGCAGGAAGTCAAAAGTCACTCTCATTCCCACTCCTACTGCTTTTTAAATTCTGCTTGTGATAATTCTAAAACAGATAATTCTCTGTTTAGGTAGGGAAATATCTTTGAAATGATGGCCCAATGGATCGTGTGTTTTCTTTTCTATATTCTAAATTATATAGACTCTTATCTGTCATCTGCAGTTAGTTAAACAGATTCTTTCAACCCAACTCAGCTATCACAACATAAAATTAGTAATTTTTCTTCCTTTTCAAGAAATTATGACACTGATGCTTTTTCAAGCAGACTCCATCCTTTTAATTCCTGACACATATATTTCAGTCCTTCCTAAGTGAGATAACAATATTACTATCTATCCCAATGATTGACCTTATTTGACATTCACCTACAATGGACAAAAATACAAACAAATAGAAGGAGCACCCATGGGATCACCCCTCTCACCTGTCATCGCAAACCTCTACATGGAACACTTTGAAACACAAGCTCTAGAAAAATATGATCACAAACCCAAACTCTGGCTCAGATACGTAGATGACACCTTCATAATCTGGCCACACGGGAAAGAAAAACTGAATAACTTCCTCACACACCTCAACAGCCTACACCCCAAAATACAATTCACCATGGAAACAGAAGCTAACAATCAACTTCCCTTCCTAGATGTCTTGGTATACAAAAAATCCAATGGCTCCCTAGGACACACCATCTACCAGAAGAAAACACATACAAACCGCTATCTACACGCACTCTCACACCACCACCCAGCACAGATCAATTCCGTAGCTGAGACACTCATCTCCAGAACAAAATACTTAGCTGATGAACAACACCTAAAAACCGAACTAAACACTCTCACCAATGTACTAACAGCCAATGGATTCCAAAGAAAGAAGATTACCCACCTAATCCAAAAAGAAACCCCAACCAAAATCCAAGACAGAGAACAAGAGAACGGCAAAGCCCTCCTCCCATATAAAAAAGGCACTACAGACAAAATCAGCAAGATCCTCCAAAAACACAACATTAAAACAGCATTCTGCACAAACAGAAAAATATCCACCATCCTAAGAAACCCTAAAGACAAAATCGAGTTAGAAAACCAAGGAGTATACGAAATCCCTTGCACCGCCTGCCCCACCACATACATTGGACAAACTAACAGAAGAATAAGTGCACACGTTGAAGAACATAAGAACTCAATCAAAAAAGAAGAACCGACCTCTTCCCTGGTCCAACACCTCAAAGCCACAGGACATGAGATTGACTTTAAAAATACCAGAACTATCGCCAAAACCGAACACTTCAACAACAGAATAATCAGAGAAGCCATAGAGATAGAAAAACGCCCACACAGCATGAATAAAAGAGATGACACCTCCCGCTTACCAGCCATTTGGAAACCCGCCCTCATGAACAGACAAGTACCTAACATGATGAATGACACCAGACCTACACCCACGAGGGCCACACAAGATGCCACCACCACACTTCCACGTAAAAAGCAGACTCACACCCACACAGAAGATGAGACACGACCACAGACCAGAAGCCGCACTGCAGCTGCATCACTACCCACTTCAAACCCCTCTGAGCCATACATGAAGCGAACTGACCCCCACCATGAAGATGCAGCACGACCACGAACTCGAAGCCAAACAGCAAGATGACAGCTCACCAGCTCAAATCCCCCAGTAACTAAGACCAACCTGAGCACAACCAAGCCCCCACCTGAACAGAACACACCTCCAGCCAATCAGAACATGGCCAACCCCCCAACCAATCAGAACACAGCCAAACCCCCAACCAATGAGAACACACCCCCACCCAATCAGAACACAGCCAAGCCCCAACCCAATCAAGTCACACTCCCACTAGCAGTTAAAAGGAAGAAGCAGCTGCAAGCTCACATCACTCTGAGAAGCACAGAGCTGAAGACAGAAGCCTGAAGATGATGAATGAGACTTCATCGAAACGTTGCCTAGATACTTCCAATCTTACGCGGGAGAAAACCCGAATAACCAAAGATCCACATACAAATACCCGCGAGAACCTCAGAAAACAAATATATATACATACATACATACATACATACATACATACATACATACATACATACATACATACAGAAGCCTGATGATGGCAGATGAGATTCTGCTGAAACGTTGCTACAACTTTAAAAGCACAACTACAATGACGTGGGAAAATACCCGAACAAAGCTGAATGCCATATATATATGTGTGTGTGTGTGTGTGTGTGTGTGTGTGTGTGTGTGTGTTCTCAGATAGTAGATATGATATTTAAGTAATCCTGATTTTGATATATAATACTGATTTAAATATTTCCTAGGTTAGAATGTTGAGAAATAACTCCTATATATGTGTTCTGAATAATAAATCCTGTTAATTTATTTTTGAGTTACGTGTTACATTGCATATGTAGTGTGCAGTTCATTTTAATTTTACTTTACTGAACAGGAATCAGGAGGTATACATTCTACACCCCATGCATAAAAGCATGAAATATTGAAAATTTCTCATCTTTGGCCTCTGTAGTAGTTATACCCAGGAAAAAGATAATCATTGCTAATGAGGTTGTTGTGCAAACTAGGGGTAAGAAAAAAAAAAAGAACACCATCCACCTAGCATTTTGTAATTCTTTACACATTTTATATTTCTTCTCAGGATTTGGCTCTTTTCTTACTTGAAGTATAATAAATATTCCCAGATATATTTGCAAAGCACAGCAGCTAATTTGTATGAATTCTAATTCCAGGAAAAATTGAATATGCTTAATTGCTGGCTGCACATCTACCACTTTTGCTTATTATCATAAGTTCCAAATCAAAAAGCAATTTTGAATACTTATAATAATAATATGCCTTTTTCACCTGGAGGCATTAATTAGGACAATCTAGACAGCGCTGACACAAAGGAAGATGGAGGGGAGGGAGGAAAAGGAAAAGAAACCCAGATTCCATTCTTTAAATGCCCAAATAACTTTTCCATGGCAGGAATGGAGAACAAGAGAAGTGAAATAATATCTATTATGCAGGCAAAGCCAAGTAGCACTCAATTATGAAGATATTTTGGAAAACAATAATCAGTCAGAGCGAATGGTAGATGTTCTCTTTGCAGACATGATAAATCTCGACATAGAAAGGAATCAGGATCTGTCATCAAAAGGAGTTATGATATTGAGATCTTACCCTAAGATCTCAATATAGAATACTGAAACATTCAGTGGGGATAAAGAAAGTAAGTAATACATCCTTTATAATAGCTTGACAAAAAAAAATTCTGCTGCATCATACTTAAAAAAAATGCAAGCATAAACATTTGCCAATATTTCCCCCCATTTTGTATTATGTTCATTATTGTCTCTTGCTTTTCAGGTACAGGTCTAATGTGTTGAAGTTTTGATGATGATCATGGGACACAATAGATATAATTATAATATATTATGTGATGTCAGAAGGTATCAACCTTTCCTTTCCAGATCTGGATATATCATAATGTCATTACAGATGATGTTTGGAGTGGATCTGGGGTATTTCTTAGCTCTGAGTTTTTTGTGATGAGATAAATGCTAGCAGAGATAAAGTTGAACTTCTTTCTTTTCCAGAGTGATAGCAAGCCAGCAAGCCAGCAGAGGCCCTTGGCCCTTAACTTGGTCTTTCAAGAGTTCCTGGAAAGACATTGAAACCCTTGCAGAAATTTGTTTTCATGCAGTATGTTCATTCCAGACTATGAACAAGTATTGGAAATGTCTCATGCTAAATTTTACCCATCCTTATACCTTGTCAATTGTGCTTCCCTTTCATCTCATGCTGATTTCCCCCCATCTTTATGGGGAACTGTGCTTCTCTTTCATCCTATTTTCCAAAGCACTAAAATACAAGACAAGAAACAACAGATGGAAACTAATCAAAGAGAGATTAAACCTAGAGCTAAGGAGCAATTTCCTGACAGTGAGAACAATTGACCAGTGAAAACGTTTGCCTTCAGAAGTTATGAGTGCTCCACCACTGGAGGCTTTTAAGAAAGAGACTAGACAAGCACTTGTCTGAAATGGTATAGGGATTCCTGCTTGACCATGGGGTTGAACTAGAAGACCTCCAACTCTACTATTCCATACTGTTAGCTGCCTTTTTCTGTACTAACTTCCTCATTCTTCCCTGATTTCCCTTCACAATTTCTTTCTTCTGCTATCCTTAATGCTGATTTTTTTTTTGTTCTTTCTTTTTTTTTACTGCTCCCCTTACTTTTCCATAGGTCCAATGATCCTACCCAGATCATTTTCTTTCCCAAAAAAGCTCTTTATTGTTCTGATGAAAGTGCTGATTATTTTTCAATAAAGAAAATCCCCTTTTTCTTCCTGCCTTGCCATTGCCCTTTTTAAAAAGCAAACCAGTGCTGTGGGTTTGTTTGCTTTTTTAAAGCTAATCCTAAATCATCAGAACCTACTACTGGTATAAAAACTATGCATGTGAGCACAAAGATCCTTTGATATTTACTCTCACTTGTGTCACATTGTTTTTTTGGGGGAATTTTCTATCTCTGTTGCCAAAAATTTCTTATTTCATTTCATACTACCAAGAGTCTAATGTGAAAGCTCTATTTAATTAAAAAGCAAATGTTGGGTAATTTAATGCCCCTTTCCTTCTCTATTTTTTTTTTAAATTCATGCATTAAATGAGGGATAGTGCACAAAGCATTGTTAAGGTGAAACAAAGAGCCCCCTGAAATATGAAATATGATTAATACCCGCAGGGAATTTTTTTGTCTTTTGAGACAAATCCCTGGGGGAAAACCTAGAGATTTAGGATTGGAATTGTAAAAGAAAATAGATCCACTATTGTCTGCTTATGTATTATTCTTAACAAATTTTACCAGACTTGATTAGTACCTTTTAATTCCTTTTTAAAGTGATTGAAAATTGTTTCTTATTATTTCTGCTTTGTAACAATGGGAATGCAAGATAAAATATTAATAAACAATTACATTGCATCTTTTTATTTGAATTTATTAGTCTAGTCAGGAGAATTGTCTAGTAGGCCAAAAGAAAGAAAAGAAATCTTGCAACAATAAAGTTGCTTTGTTTCCAGTCGTTCCACTTTGCTCAGTATGTACTTAAAAACATACTTCATTATGGATATGACTAATTAATTTCAGCATCCGCAGCAACATTCTGAAGATAATGCAATTTTGTAGCAATTGATTGCAACTAAAGTATGCAGCTTGTCAAAACTTCATTTCACACTTCACCATATGCTGAGCTTTTCTACTCAGCCTATTCATTTTCAAAGAACAAGTCACTACATTCTTCCACTAAAGGTATATTTTCAGCAGGAAAGGTGCTTCTTCCCCATATCAATTTCAGGATTATCCTTCTGAAAGGACTCACATAAAAACAACCTGAAGCTGAAGTTTGGAAAATATTTTTTTTTTTTTTTTAGTATCTGAGAAATAAAATAATGAATAAAATCATTTCCATGTTGTTTTCAGCAAAGTTCATGAGAAATATTTTGAGATAACTGAATTTCAAATATTTTGCTAAGGTACAAGAAACCTATTTATCTGCCTTTTTATTTCCAAAACTTGATTACTCAGTGGAGATTCTGCATTTGCAACACAAAAATCACAATGAAGTGTAAAGAATCATCAGTGTCCATCTAACTTCAGTGGAAGAGAGCACACCAAAATGATACCATTTCTGGAATAATAAAGTATGGGGTAGTGTCTCTGGCAGATCCTAAAATAAATTGTATTTTAAAGTTTTACATGTCATATGTAATGAAGAACTGCTGTGGATTTGCACCCAGTTAATATTAAAATACATGGGTTATATTCTCTGATTTTTGAATGGAAATGGAAGTATGTGCCTTTAAACAACCTATGTTAGCTCTGCAATTGCCTGTTTAGGACTGAAAGTTAAGGATATCTGGGTAGCTTTCATTATTTTTCTAAACTGGGATTATTTTGGACCAGTAAAATCTTATATGTTCCAACTTTCAAAATTCAGAATTATTTCTTATTTGGCTAGTGTCATAAACCTAGACAGGTGCAAACTTAACAATTAATCAAGCAAGCATTAAACAACAAATTCCCTGTCCAAACTCATCAGCTCTGAGGACTTTGATATTTGAGAATTAATTATGTGGATGATCAGTTTCTGACCTTATGTTAGATAAATTGTCCAAAAACAGATTATGAGTACTACTGGGCAAAATTATAAGTATATTGGGTCCATTTTAGCCAAGATAGCTCCTACAAATATGGCAAATATATGTTTATCATGCCAAAAGTCTATGTCTATCTGATGCTATGCATGGTATCGGAATACATTTGCTTTTCAGCCTGAACAATATTTATTTGAATATTTGTTTATTTGGAAAAGGACTGACAGTTTAATTGTATGAGTAGATCTTTTTAATGAAAGTAGCATTCAGCAGTCACCCAAATGAGCTAATGTTACTTCTGACTTTCTTCTTTATAACATAAATGAAAAGTTCCTGGTCCTTATCTTGACTATAAGACACCCCAAGTGGAAGAAAAATAAACCAGACTTAGTTCTAATAAATAGTCTGATAGGCAAGGAATGAGAAGAGGTTTAAGTATAGCAAAAACATCTATGTACTGTATATGGTTCTTCCATTTTCCTAATTTTTTTTAGCTTTTCACAGAGGACCCATGCCACTTTTATTTATTTAGTAAATGTATGCATATCTATGTTACATACATGACTTTCCCAGCATCTTAGTTTAATGGCAACTAATCCTCCATATCAGTGGTGGGATTCAAATTTTTTTTTTACTACCGGTTCTATGGGAGTGGCTTGGTGGGCATAACAGGGGAAGAATACTGTAAAATCTCCAGTCATCTCCAGAGATGGTATTTGCTGGTTCTCTGAACTATGTAAAATTTCCGCTATCTGTTCTCCAGAACTGGTCAGAACCCTCTGAATACCACTTCTGCTCCGTATATATGATCTCAATGCTGCTACCAATCACCCCAAATATAAATATGCCTTCTCCTCAAAACAGAATTTCTTGCAGTTTTTCCTAAGGCTAAAAAGAAAATCACCATTATTGCTCTGCTATTAAGCTTTTTGTATTGTCTGAGGCCCATAGAAATTCATCAGAATTTTTACAGTTAGCTATATATATCTAGTTTTTGGACACACTGTTGGAAAATGATTTGACAAAAAGGTGGTATACTATTTGAAGATCCAGCAATATTTTCTTTTGATAGGATAGTTTGCACCATGCAGCTGGTCTCTTTACTTCTCTCATCACTACATACTTCTCAAAAGTTTCTTTCATCAGCAAGCAATGAAGAAGACTAATAGGTTTATTGCTACTGCAAACATGCTATTACAAAAGATTAGTGGTTGAATTCTGGAAAAGCTGAATTAGACATTTTACATTTAAAGTGCATAAAACACAGTCATTTATCTTCAAATCCTATCTATTATTATTTAGAATTCACAAAGATACCAATTAAGAAATTGATAGACATAAAGCATATTCTTCAAAGGAGCTTTCTGGAATCAGCAAAAAAGGGATGTTTAAAGTGTTTAATAGTTATTTAAATTATTCACAGTGATTAATGTGATACAATTGAACTGGAAATTGCAATAAAATGGCCCATGATCCAGAATTAAATGAAGCCCTAAATTTTGCTGATATCAGTAGCATAGATTGCATTACTGTTCTTCTGCATTAATTAGATTTAAAGTATGCTCATAAGTAATAATTAACCAAAAAGGGGGACTTTTAGAATTAATGCAATTAAAACTCAAATTGTTAGCCAATCATAACATCATGCTTGTAAGGAAGTTGAAAGGTTATGAATATCTTGTAAACCATAAATAACATGCAACAATTATCATCCCAAAAAGTGACTGAAATAAGCAATTTCTATACTATCTACATGGGAAAAAATACCAGCCATTGCATTTTATTGCCATGAAAATTTCTTGCCTTTGTGTCATTCATATATTACTATGTGTAACCAAATTAACTATTTGCTTTTGGAACCATAATATCTTTTATCCTGCCTTTTAATGATATCTGATCTTCAACATAACTCTCAAGGTCACTTGAGGGCAACATGACTTCAATCCTTATTTTTCACAGCATACAACAGATTTGACATAAAAGACTTTGTAGAACTAGAACACTAATATGAATTTAAAACATTTTAACTTATCTATGTATAAAGGGACAAGGTCTATAGCCTTTTATCTATAGTTTTTTTTGGGGGGGATCAATCTGATTTGGAAATCCCATATCATAGAAAATTAACTGGTGATACATATACAAAATACATATACATCTTTTTTTGTCATAATTTCCAGGTTTCCTTTTGCTACTCAGAACCTTCTAGCATTTTACCTATCAACCTAAGTTCACTTCTCTCATATATATTTGGTAAAATAGCCTTTTTAGAATTTATTATGCTCAGTTTAGCTCATAAATTTTGGAACAACTAAGATTTCCTTCCAAGTAGTCTACAACTTACCAACTAATTATTTGTAACCTTGAAAGTGACTTGTCACCCTATGTATATTTGATGTGCCATGGATGTTTACAGTTTTATTTTATTCATGCTATTTAGACGTTGCTCAACTCTTGATGATTCTGGAAACTTGAAACAACAATAGAACAAATCTCATCCAACAAGGAGTCAGCTATCAACCTACCCCAAAGCCTAGAAGAATAGTCAACTCTCTGAATGTCATCAAAGTCCAAATCTCCAGGGGAAACTCATTCAGGAGGGCAGAGACCACAAAAGAGGAGGAATGTTTCCTTAGATCCAATAAATGACATTGTTTTATTGCCTACCTTGCCCCTTCTCACTAGATACTGAAATAACTGTTTAATGAGACCTCAAATAACCAGGCGTAAGGCCATGAAGGGCTTTATAGGTAATAACTAGTATCTTAAATTGCACTTTGAAGAAGAAAAAAAACAGGTAGTCAGTGCAGTTCAAGGTGTGGTGGGATAATAAAAGTCATGCCAGTCATTGTCTGTGCCCCTGCATTCGGGCTCAGCTGAAATTTCCAAGTGACCTTCAAAAATAACTGTGATATCTAAGACATTAATTATTGTCTGAAGAGCCTCCTGTTCAAGATAAGGCCTAACTAGCATACCAGATGTACCTGTGCAAAGGCTTTCTTAGCTGCAATTATTACATACCCTCTTTTCTTTGAGTAGGGCCTGTGACTCCAAGATAACCCCCAGTTAACTGTCATTGGTGGTCATTCATTTTGTAAAATATTGTTGTGGCCTGTCAGCTGCCAGCCCCTCCAGCAACTGAATCAGAGGAGGAAGAGGAAGTGTGGGAGTAAGGGTCAGTATCAGAGCAACCTGGGAGCTCTGAGGGGGAAGAGAAAATGGAGCTGGCAGAGATAGAAGTGGAGCCTGGGCCATCCATCAGCCCTCAACTGAAGAGTCAACAGCCCCCAGGTCTGGAGATGATTGATGAAGAAGAGATGGAACAGCTGGGTCCAGTGCCTGACGTGCAGCTGCACAGAAGGCAGAGAAGAGGAGAACAGTGAAAAGGCTTATCCTGGGTAAGGAAGAGCCACTATTGCTAGAGAGGCCCCACCCTAGTGGGGATAAAAGTCAGGGGGTGGAGATAAGTGGCTATTCATCTTCCAGCCGGACAGACTTGTTAGCCTGCAAGAGAAATTTTTTGCAGGGGCTGCTGGCATTCCTAATAAAGGAATCTTTTGAGTTCACATCAGAGGGTTTGACGTGCTTGAGGAGCTGGGTCAGAACAAACTTATTCTGCTAGTTGTCTGGCTATAAAATGCTGTAGGGTGTCAGAAAGCTTTGCATTTTGTCATGCTGCCATGAGGTGTCAGAAAATTAAGAGAGTCAAGAAATATACAACAGTAAAACCTGTTTTAATTTTCCTAAACTTCTAAGTGCCTTTTTCCTGGTAGCCCCTGTTTCTGGAACATTCTTCTGTATCCTCCTAGCTTTCCCTAAAGCACTTGAATACCCAGCACTGGGTTAGGGTGAATGGAATGAAATAATTTAATGAGGATGTTGGAAATTTAATTTTGATGTTTGGTTTTTAATGTATAGAATAGAATAGAATAGAATAGAATAGAATAGAATAGAATAGAATAGAATAGAATAGAATAGAATTCTTTATTGGCCAAGTGTGATTGGACACACAAAGAATGTGTCTTAGTGCAAATGCTTTCAGATACATTCGTCAAGAGTCAAGAATCATCAGGTATATCACTTAATAATAGTCATAGGGCACAATAAGCAATCAAATCATACTAAGAATCAGTCAATATAAATCGTAAGGATACAAGAGACAAAGTTACAGTCATACAGTCACAAGTGGGAGGGGATGGACGATAAGGAGTGATGAGAAGATTAATAGTAATAGTAATGCAGACTTTGTAAATAGTTGGACAGTGTTGAGGGAATTATTTGTTTTGCAGAGTAATGGCATTTGGGAAAAAACTGTCCTGTGTCTAATTGTTCTGGTGTGCAGTACTCTATAACATCGTTTTGAGGGTAGGAGTTGAAATAGTTTATGTCCAGGATGTGAGGGGTCTGTAAATATTTTCACAGCCCTCTTTTTGACTCGTGCAGTATACAGGTCTTTGATTGAAGGCAGGTTGGTAGTAATTGTTTTTTCTGCAGTCCTAATTACAATTTGGATTCTGTGTCTGTCTTGTTGGGTAGCAGAACCAAACCAGATAGTTATAGAGTGCAGATGACATACTCAATAATTCCCCTGTAGAACTGTATCAGCAGCTCCTTGGGCAGTTTGAGCTTTCTGAGTTGGTGCAGTAAGAACATTCTTTGTTATGCTTTTTTGATTACATTTTTGATGTTAGGTGTCCATTTTAGGTCTTGTGGTATAATAGAACCTAGAAATTTGAAAGTCTCTACTATTGATATTGTGTTGTAAGAGGTGGTAGTATGGGAGGGTTTCTCCTAAAGTCTACCACCATTTCTACAGTTTTGAGTGTGTTCAGTTCCAGATTGTTCTGGTCACACCATGAGGCAAATTGTAGAACCTCCTGTCTGTATACAGATTCATCATTGTCTCGAATGAGACCAATCACTGTTGTATCATCTGCAAACTTCAGTATTTTAACAGATGGATCATTTGAGATGCAGTCATTGGTATATAGGGAGAAGAGAAGTGGAGAAAGCACACAACCTTGGGGTGGTGGGGACTGTGCTAATTGTACAGGTATCAGATGTGATTCTTCATAGCTTCACCTGCTGCTTCCTGTCTGTTAGGAAGCTTATGATTCACTTACAAGTGTGTTTAGGTACTGCTAACTGGTTTAGTTTAGTTAGAAGAATGTCTGGAATTATGGTATTGAATGCTGAAATGAAGTCTACAAAGAGGACCCTTGTGTAGGTATTTGGAGATTCAAGGTGTTGTAGGATGTAGTGCAGAGCCATATTAACAGCATCATATGTTGATCTATTTGCTCGGTATGCAAACTGCATGGGATCTAACAGCAGATCCATGTTTGTTTTTAGGTAGGACAGCACCAGCCTTTCAAAGGTTTTCATAACTACAGATGTTAGAGCAACTGGTCTGTAGTCATTCCGTTCCCTGATGGAGGGCTTCTTTGGCACTGGGATGATAGTAGAGCATTTGAAGCAAGAAGGAACATAGCACATCTCTAGTGATTTATTGACGATGGGGGCCAACTGGTCAGCACAGACTTTTAAGCAAGAAGAGTTATTTTGTCTGGCCCTGGTGCTTTTCCTAGCTTTTGTCTGTGAAATAGATCTTGCACTTCTTTTTCTGTGATCACCAGAGGTTGTGAACCCAATGGGTTGGGGCCAGTTGTAGGAGGCTACTGTTGGTGTGTTTGAGATGGGGATTGTGGAGATTGGTGGCTGTAGTTTCCTTTCAAACCTGCAGTAAAACACATTCAGGTCATCTGCTAGTTGTTGATTTCCTTCTGCCTGGGAAGGAGTTTTGCTGTAGCCAGTGATGTTTTTAAGAGTTTTCCACATGTTTGCTGGTTCATTTGTTGAGAACTGATTCATTAACTTTTCCTAGTAGATTCTTTTTGCTGCTCTGATCTTTCTTGTTAATACGTTTCTGGTTGATTGTATAGCATTCTGTCATCTTTTCTGTAGGCTTCCTCTTTGGAATGACATAGCTGCTTAAGTTTAGCTGTGAACCAAGGTTTATTGTTACTATATATTCGCAGGTTCCTTGTTGGTACACGTAAGTCTTCTCAGAAGCTGACTTATGATGTTACAGTATCTTTGAGCTCATCTAGGTCTGCAGAGGTATATTCAAAAACATTCCAATCAGTGCAATCTAGGCAAGACTGAAGCTTCAGCTTTTGTGATTTTAATAGATTTATGTTATGTTGTTTTTTACTGATGTTGTTTTAATTATTGATTGGGAGACTCCCAGAGTCTCTTCATTAAATAGAGCAACTATGTAAATGTTTTAAATAAATAATTTTAAGATATTATTTGTGATGAGCTTTTTCCCTGTAAAAGTTAAGGGAATCCTTCCCTTCTGAGAACAACCAACTTTGTGTTTGTAATTGTTCCAAGTCCCAATTTATTAATCACATTCTTTTTCACAAGCTGTCATAAAATCAGAAACTGTTATCCATTAAACCCAATAAGGGTTTACTTAACAATAGATAGATATTAGGTTTCATGAAAGCTTTTTCTCTTACAAAAATATTAAAGATAGGGAGCCAGGGATGGTATTCTACCGGTTCTCACCTATTCACTAGAACCTGTTGTTAACTTTCTAAGCAGTTTGGAGAATGGGTTGGAAGAAATCTCTTTTTGTTTATTTCCACTTTACAGGGCTAATCCTGTAAGGAAGGCAGAAAGGAAACATTCTGGTCTTGTTTCTAGCATAATCTTTATTGTCCTGCTAACAGAAACTGCTTCTCCGTTAAACCTTATTACATTCTTGGGAGTATGCCTAGACTTCCTATCTCCGGAGGGTGTTTTTTTCTTTGCTAGTACTTTCTTAAAGGGGAAGGGTTGTTTTAAGCTTTTTATACTGCTCTTAGGAGGAAATACTCCCCTGTTGGAATTCTTCCAGATGGGATCAGCACTTTGAAGAAATAATTGAATAATGAAGCAGAGCTACCAGAAAGAAGCTTTTAATGACAAGGAACCAAGATGAATGACATTCAGCAAGGCTTCTTGGCTAGCTAGAAAGATTGACATTCAATTGTGAGTTTACATACCCTTTCTGAGTTTTGGTCTAAAACTGGTTTTTGGTGAAGGTTAATTCTGTGCTTGGTGATGTTTAATCCTGTGTTTATTGATGGGATAATTTTCCCTATTCAACTTCAACAAACAACAGCTACTGTTGTGATTTAATTATTTGTATTGTGTTTGAATTTTTTCCTGCCTCATGGTTTCTTTTTCTATCTGGGGATGGGGTCTTCCTTCAATGCTTTAGTGGTTCCTGGCACTGTCCTTTTGAGGTGTAGTTCCAAGAGCAAGCGTGACACTTATTTTTTTTACTGCCTTTCTTGGGGGGCATGTGATCTTTCCTTAAATCTGTATGATTTCCTTAGGATATTTTATGAAGTAAGTGAGACCAGCTGGTGTCTTTAAGTGGTGCAAATTGATCTAAGGATTGCTTCTCCTGGGTGTGCTCTTTCTGGAGAGCTTAAATGACCTTCCTGCTAAAAGGTTTCACTTTATGAGCAAGAGTTGTCTGCTGATAGTTATCATTGCATTCAGTGGTGGGATTTGCTGGTTCTCCGAACTACTCAAAATTTCTGCCACTGGTTCTCCATATCTGGTCAGAACCTGCTGAATACCACCTCTGATTGCATTTTAACTATTTTAATTCATCAAGGTGCTCTGGCACCCTGCCTTATCTGTAACTCCAGCTTGCAGGTATTTTTAATCTAATGATTGGTATTTAGGGCAGCTTTTTGCAAGCAAAGAAGCTTTTTTTATGTTTGTACAGGTAATCCTTGACTTACAACAGTTCATTTAGTGACCATTTAAAGTTACAATGGCACTAAAAAAAGTGACTTATGACTATTTTTCACACTTGCAACCATTGCATCATTCCCATGGTCACGAGAGGCTAGACGAGGAGAAGTGCCCCTCGACGTGAGTGATGTTGAGTTGGCCACACCCACCCAGTTGCATGACCACCTAGCCATGCCCACCAAGTCACATGATCACCAAGCCATGCCCACCAAGCCACGCCCACAGAACTGATTGTTTAACTGATTGTTTAACTGATTGTTAAAAACTGATTGTTTAACTGGTTGTTAAAAAAATTGAATCCCACCCCTGTAGGGACCCCATTCCTAGTAAAATAACTGGCCAAAACAGTACTACTTATAGTTCTTTCTTTAATATCATGGAATTGCATGGAACAATATCACATAGAATGCAATGTTTTTCACCCACTGGCTATATTTGCATTCCTAAAAGATGGATTTACCATTTTTGCATCTGTTACTTAGCATGTATGCTGGTCAATGACTAAAAGACAAATGTGGTACTTTTCATGACTTATACATTCTAAAGTTTTCTTGTACAACTAACATTTCATTCCTATTCTAACTATGCACTCCTCCTGACATATACATACTTAATGATGGTGCCTGAAACAATTTGTTTTGCCCTCTGCATGATTTTCTTGTAGCAATTATGCTCCTAGAACCTCACATCCTATTAGTTTAATTCAGTTGCTACCAAGTATATGCATGCCTGAACCAACATTTATATCTTGGCTTTACATGAGAATTAAGAATAACTGCCTTCAACCAAATATGCAATCTATCAGTGTAAAGTCATTCAGAAAAAAAAAAGAATGGAAAGTGTCCCAAGGCACATTGCAATTTTTCAAAAGATAGCAGTTTACTGTGATACATATTAAAGTTGCTATACTTCATTTCAATAAATTTGTTTTTAATTCCTCCTTCATTTTGTTTAGCTGTTGTAGATTATTGTCTTAAACTATGCCTGCAGCTTTTCACCAAAACAACATGATAAAAGTACAATTTCATGTCACTAATGAAGATATTGACGTCTTTCAATAAAGCAAGAAATGTAGTCATTTTGGCTTCATCCCAGAGAATGTCATAAAATCTACCAAGTAATCCTAAATATGAGGTCCTATACATGCTTTTCTGGCAAAAAAAAAAAAAAAAAAGATGGATAGCATATATTTGAGAGAACTGGGTTTGATTCTGTCATCCATCCATCCATCCATCCATCCATCCATCCATCCATCCATCCATCTATCCGCATATGGCGTACAGATTCTGGGAAATCTACAAATGCTATTCAGTTCTACAGCCTAAACTGCTACTTCATTTTGTTTGGCCCTTGTGTGCCTGTCCTTGGTGCACTGCAGTGGGAGAAGTAGCTTTCATCAGTTGATTCTGTCCAATAACCTGGTGATCAAAGCCCCAATGAACATACTATGAACAAAGTCTTAATTTAGCTAACATTCAGGGGCATCCAAAGGAGGAAATCAAAAAGTCAGGATGGTAGTCATAACTGTGTGGTTGACATTCTGCTTTTTATTTGTGTTGTTTATGCAAAAGAAAAGAAAAGAAGTAGGTCTTTGTTCACAGAGATGCAGAAACCATTTTGATTGTTTTAAAAATCTCACTGAGGATGCCTTTGCTAGGACTAGTGCAAATACTGTTATGTTTCTCTTACTTTAAGCAGCTTTTGCTAATTTAGTTAAATAGTGGATGTATAAAGGAGTATTTCAATCTATAAAGACCAGAAACATCTGTTGAAGGGGTGAGCAATTTTACTTCTCTCATAGTTTTTAAAATTTACTTTTTTGGGATGTTTGTGTCTTCAAGTCAATGTTTACGTTTGGCAACTTCCTGTAGTTTTTAGAATATATTATTAGTGTTATTTAATACTATTCAACTTGTGGCATGTTACATTAGTTTAAATGTTGGAGCTCACTAAGCATGAAAAAGTTACTGTACTGCAATATATATTGTCCTATTTCACCTTCACAATATGTTTAATAGAAGTTCACAGTTCCATTAAAGTTGCTTTGCATAACAAAGATGCGTGAACAGATGAACAATAATCTGGTTCAGTATAAAACAACTCTCTGTATTCTGCTTGTTT
>NC_142010.1:208394165-208502624 GCF_049901735.1 Notechis scutatus
ACCGTTGCAGAGCCACCTGTGTTTCCTCGCTCACGCACCCCGTCTATGAGGGTTTTCCAATCCAGAATTCCAGCAGAGGAGCCGATGGAGATAGGCGCACTCCGCCTCGTTTAACAGTTCAGGAACGATCAAGAAGATTTCAGGAAGGTTTGTGCCTTTATTGCGGGGGTTCGGGACATTTTGCAAATTCCTGCACTCGGAAGGGGACTCGTGGACCTGTATCAAAACCCATTGCTGGTCCGTCGGGAAACGGGTAGGCCCGACCTCAGGAAACCCTAGGTCGGGCACAGTATTCACTTTCATCTCAAATTGCTGAAGTTAATTCTGGCCCTCCTCGACATTTACTTTTGGACACTCGCATATTCTTGCAATCTCGGAAGGAGGGAATCCCTGCCGTGGCACTGGTGGATTCAGGGGCTACGACTAGCTTTATGGATTATGATTTCGTAAAACATTTCAAAGTTCCTTTAGTGCCTGTGAATCCCCCATGCAGGTGGAAACCGTAGATGGGCGCGAACTCAAGTCGGGACCTATTCGCTTTGCCACCCAACCACTGCGTATGCGTATTGGGGATCACGAGGAGGCGATAAGTTTTTATATCACTTCGAACCTCCATCTTCCTTTGGTGCTCGGAGTATTCTGGCTGCGTCTACACGATCCGTTGGTGGCTTGGGCGCAGAACGCTGTTTCTTTTTCCAAGCCTGCAATGTGTGGACCACCTGAGACATGTCTGCGCAGGCCAACATATTGTCGCTTCTGCTGCCTCGATTCCTTCAGAGCTGTCGGATTTCCCGATGTTTTCAGTGAACAGGAGGCAGATCAATTACCACCACATCGTGTTTACGACTGTCCCGTGGATTTGATACCGGACGCTCCATTACCAAAGGGGAGGTTGTATTCTTTGTCTGAGCCTGAACTAGTTGCACTTCGAGAATTTTTGAATAAAAATCTAGCTCGGGATTTATTCGACCTTCGTCATCCCCTCTTTCAGCACCCGTTCTCTTTGTCAAGAAGAAGTCGGGAGAACTTCGCCTTTGTTGTGACTATAGACGCTTAAATGCTATCACTGTGAGAAATAGCTATCCTTTACCGCTCATCTCCGAATTGTTGGAGCGGTTACGGGAAGCTACAATTTTCACGAAACTTGACTTACGTGGAGCTTACAATTTGGTTCGGATGCGTAAGGGAGACGAGTGGAAGACGGCTTTTGGCACTCGTTATGGTCATTTCGAGTACACCGTTATGCCATTTGGTTTGACCAACGCTCCTGCTGTATTTCAACATTTAATGAACGATATCTTTCGAGACATGTTGGATAAGTTTGTTGTCATATATTTGGACGACATTTTGATTTATTCAAAATCTAAAGAGCAACATCTTCAGCAGGTGCGTCAAGTGCTTCAGCGTCTTCGGGAACATAAACTTTATGCTAAATTAGAAAAATGTTTCTTTTTTCAGTCGTCTATCGAATTCTTGGGACACATTATTTCTCCTGTGGGCATTGCTATGGACCCCAAAAAGGTTGAGGCGTTGTGTAGTTGGGAAGCTCCTCGTCGGGTTAAAGATGTGCAACGACTTTTAGGATTTGCCAACTATTATCGGACTTTCATTCCAGGTTTTGCGAAGATAATGGATCCCATAACCCAGCTTCTTTGTAAGAAGGTTCCATTTGTGTGGGGGCCTCCACAACAACAGGCTTTTGACACTTTGAAAAAGCATTTATAACTGAACCCATATTGAAGCATCCTGATCCGGATCGCCCATTTGTGGTCGAGACAGATGCTTCTAATGTCGCTATCGGAGCAGTGCTGTTACAAGCTTCGGAGGATGGCGCTCTTTTGTTTCCTTGCGCTTATTATTCTAGGAAGCTTACAGCTTCGGAACGCAACTATACCATTTGGGAAAAAGAGTTGTTAGCTATTAAGGTTGCTTTTGAGACTTGGAGACATCATTTGGAGGGAGCTCGACACAAGGTGGAGGTTCGGACAGATCATAGGAACCTGGAACATTTGACCACGGCTAGGAAATTGAATCAAAGGCAGATTCGTTGGTCGTTATTTTTGCCAGATTTAATTTCTCGGTTACTTACGCTCCAAGTGGTCAGAACCGGAGGGCGGATGCATTATCTCGAAACCGGAGTATACTTGTGCCAAGATCCTCTTCCTTTACGGACAGTGTTACCACCGGAATCTCTAGCCGTACTGCAGGAACCGGTAGATTTACGGGCCCAACTACGAGAGGCGCAACGTTTGGATGCGTGGACGCAGCAGAGACGGGAGGACATTGGCCCAACTTCTCCATGGTCTTTTGAAGACGATCTGCTTCGATATCGGGTTTATTATATGTGCCTACCAGACCGTTGAGGGCTCTCATCATGACACAATGTCATGATAACCCAGCCGCTGGTCATTTTGGATTACACAAGACCTTGCATTTGGTCACTCGGACTTTTTGGTGGCCTCGAGTTCGTCATGATGTGTCTTCTTACGCCGCTTCTTCATGCTCAATGTAGGCAAGCGAAAGCAGCATCCGTGCACCTCCTGGACTTTTGCAACCCTTGCCGACTCCAAGTAGACCATGGGGAGCGATCTCTATGGACTTTCTGACACATTTACCGTCTTCATCGGGTTCACAACAGTGCTTGTGGTAGTGGATATGTTGACTAAAATGGCCCATTTCATTCCCTGTCGGAAATTACCATCGTCCCGCACTCACGGCTCAGTTATTTTTGCAACATATCTTCCGTCTACATGGACTGCCTGATAGAGTGGTTTCTGATCGTGGGGTCCAGTTTACGGCAGAATTTTGGAAACAGTTAATGGCGGCTTTGCAAGTGAAAGTATGTTTAGCGTCAGCGCACCATCCGGAAACTGATGGCGGGACGGAGAAGGTGATTGGGATTCTTACTCAATATTTGAGATGTTTTGTTAATTTTGCGACAAAACGATTGGGTGAAATACCTCCGTTAGCAGAATTCGCGTTAACAACTCGCAGCATACCTCCACCCGTGTCACGCCATTTTTTGCAAATATGGGTTATCATCCGCGTTTCTTCCCATTAACTATGATGGATTCCCCGGTTCCTGAGACCCGAGAGTTTTTGGAAGAACTACACGCAGTTCGCCGTCTACTGATACAACAATTGAACAAGGCAAAAGAAGATTATAAGCGGTTTGCAGATCGGTCCCGTCGAGATACACCTCCGTTAGTTGTGGGTGATAAAGTGTGGCTATCTACAAAACATCTGAAGGTCGATCGCCCTATTAGAAAACTTGATCATCGGTTTATTGGTCCGTTCCCGATTGAGGCAGTTATTAATCCCGTGGCATACCGCCTCACTTTGCCACGATCCATGCGTATTCACCCCGTCTTTCATCGATCTCTTTTGATTCCTGATTCTTCTGTTTGTCGATTACGTGATTCTGCTGAACCGGGTCCGTTATCATTGCTTTCTGAGGAGCCTGCTGTTGACGATACGGTGGTCGACGCCCTTGATTCCCGTTGGCTCAAAGGTCGCCCAGTATTTGGTCAGGAGGAGGGTAGATGACTCGGAGGTTTGTTCCTGGACGGATGCGTCTACACTTCATGCTTCGGATCTGCTTCGAGACTTTCATGCACGCTTCCTTCGAAACCGCATCCGGATCGCCAGACCCGGGGAAGGCCCTGCGGTGAGGGATAGTGTTGTGATTCCGGCATCTGCTACAGGTTTTTTGAATGACAGCTCCAGCGAGGAGGACTTATATGAATCAGCAAGTTCTAACGATGAGGAGGAGATGAATGCATTTGATTTGCAAGATCGGCTTGAACCTTCAAACTCCTCCACCCTTCAATTAGGTGGTCAGCCGGGAACGGGTGATAATGAGGAACCAATGATATCTTTCAGGTGAAGAAGATGATAATTTGGATGATTGCTGGGTAGATGTCAGGACAAGACGCTCCTGACAAGGAGGAACCAACGAGGATACAGTAGGAGAGCAGACCAGCAATTAGACTAATTAGTTACTCTATAAAGGGAGAGATATGACTTTGCACTTTGTCCGGAACAAAGTGTCTATTTGCAAGGAGAACTGAAGAGCACAGTTTGGAGGATTTTTGATCTGAAATATCTTGTTGGGATTTGGATTTAATTCGTTGGAACTTCTACTTATTGGAATTATTTTGTGAAGGATTTTGATCTGAAGAATCTTGTTGAGTCTTGGATTTAGTTCGTTGGAACTTTTACTTATTGGAGCTATCTGTGAAAATTCCTGTTTGCTGCCTTTCTTTACAAGGACTGTTGCTTTCAGCCTTATCTGTTTACTTTAAAAGGTGGGACATAACATTTTCCTGTTTGCTGCCTTTCTTTACAAGGACTGCTGCTTTCAGCCTTAACTGTTTATTTTAGAAGGTGGGACATAACATATATATGTGTATATATATATATATATATATATATATATATATATATATATATATATATATATATATATATATATATATATATATATATATATATATATATATGGTGTTCGGCTTGGTTCGGGTATTTTCCCACGTCATTGTAGTTGTTCTTTTAAAGTTGTAGCAACGTTTCAGCAGAATCTCATCTGCCATCATCAGGCTTCTGTATTGTGTCCGTCTGTGAGTCAGACTTTTACAGTGGTTTCAGATTTAAATTTGGGGCAGCCTATTGCTGTGCCAGAATGGTTTTTCTTCATCCTGATTGGTTGGGAGTCTTGGTCTGTGTTTATTGGTCTTGGAGTTTGCTGTGTTCTGCTTGATTGGTGTCTCTAATATCTTCTGTCTGTTTTTTGGCTCTTTTTGTATCTTGATTGGCTGGCAGCATTGTGTTACTTTATTGGAGGCCTTTAGTGCAGCTTGGCTTCGGGTAAATGGACGGCTATCATTAGTTAGGAAGCTGGGTTTCATCTGGGTGCCTGGTTGGGATGTGTTTGAGCTGGAGGTATCAGGGGGATCTGTTTGTGCCCAGGTGTTTGCCTGGCTTGTGGTGTGGAGATTTTTTGTTTGTGAGTGCAGGCTTCCAAATGATTGACAGCCTGGTGGAATCATCTCTTCTATTCATGCTTTCTGGTCTTTTTCAATCTCTATGGCTTCTCTGATGATTCTGTGATTAGGGTTTTCTATAGTGGCCAGGGTTTTGGTGCCATTGAAGTTGATGCTATGACCTGTGGCTTCCATGTGTTGGACTAGTGAGGAAGTGTGTTCCAGCTTTTTGACTGCATTTTTGTGTTCATCCAGGCGGGTGCTTATTCTTCTATTGGTCTGTCCAATGTATGTGGCCGGGCATGATGCACAGGGGACTTCGTATATGCCTTGGTTTTCCAGGTCAATTTTATCTTTGGGGTTGCTAAGGATGGCTGCTATTTTTCTGTCTGTTTTGAAGGCAGTCCTGATGTGATGTCTGTGTAGTACCTTACTAATTTTGTCTGTAGTACCTCTTATGTAGGGCAGGACAGCTGTTCCATAGGTCTGTTCATCTTCTGGGTCTCTATTATGTTTCAGTGTGTTTTTGTGGATCAAGCTGGTGATTTTGCTTTTGTGGAAGCCGTTGGCTGTCAGTACTTTAGTCAGGGTGCATAGTTCAGTCTTAATGTGTGTCTTGTCTGCCAGGCGTTTGGTTCTGGTAATTAGTGTTTTAGCCACGGAGTTTATCTGTGCTGGGTGGTGGTGGGATTGGGCGTTGAGGTAGCGGTTGGTGTGGGTTTTCTTCTGGTATATGGTGTGTCCTAGTGTGCCATCTGTTTTTTGTAGATTAGTACATCTAGGAATGGTAGTTGTTTGTTTGTTTCTGTTTCCATGGTGAACTTGATTTTGGGGTGTGCGCTGTTTAGGTGTGTTAGGAAATTGTTTAGGTTTTCTTGTCCATGGGGCCAAATCACGAATGTGTCATCGATGTATCTTAACCATAGTTTGGGTTTGAGGATGGCATTGGCCAGGGCTCTGGATTCGAATTCTTCCATGAACAGGTTTGCAATGACAGGTGACAGTGGTGATCCCATGGGAGCTCCTTCTATTTGTTTGTATCTTTGTCCTTTGTATATGAAATATGTGTTGGTTAAGCAGTGTTCTGTTAGTTCCATGAGGTGTTTAGCTGGTTGGTATTTATTTTTGATGATTTCAAGGGTCTCTTTTATCGGGACTTGAGTGAATAGTGAAACCACGTCAAAACTTACAAGCAGATCTTCTTGCTCCACGTGTAGATCTTTGATCATTTCCAAGAAGTGGTATGAGTTTTTTACATGAGAAGCTGCTGTTTCAGCATGGGGCTGTAGCTGCTTTGCTAGGTGTTTAGCTAGGTTTTGTAGTGGTGCTCCTCTGGAGCTGACTATGGGTCTGAGAGGTATGCCTTCTTTGTGTATTTTTGGGAGGCCGTATAGTTTGGGGCATCTGGAAGATTTCTCTCTGGGTATGATCGCGTGTTGGATCTCTTTGCTTATGTGGCTGGTTATAATTTTCTTCTTGGTTAATTTTTCCAGATATGTGGTTGGGTCTGTGTTTATGGGTTTGTATGTGGAGTCTTGGAGTAGGTCTGTCAATTTTGTTTCGTAGTCTTTTCTGTCCATTACTACAGTGGCATTCCTTTGTCTGCTGGGAGGATGATTATGCTGCTATCTCTTTTCAGGGTTTGTAGTGCTTTGATTTCATTTTTCTGTAAGTTGCTTTTTGGTGGTTTGCTTGTGCATAAGATGTTGGTAACTTGGTGTCTTATTTTATCAGCTTCATCTGTATTTAATTTAGTTAGGCTGGATTCTACTGCACATATGATGGATTCTGTGGGGAATTTTTGGGGTGCTATAGCATAATTGAATCCTTTGGTTAGGACATCTGTTTCTGTTTTGGTGAGTTCTCTGTTGGAAACGTTGTGCACTAATTGTTTCAGGTGTTGTTGTGAGTTGTTGGGGGTTTTCTTGTCATGTTCTAATTTCTTTAGTTTTTTTCAATAATTTTTCTTGTTTGTAAATGCCTTCAGAATCAGCTCTCCAAGTTGTAAGTTGTTTTATCTTGTCCCAAAGTAGAGGGTGGATTTTGCTGCTCAGTTCCAGGTGTAGTGCTAGCAAATCTTTGTTTAACTGATCTAATCGGAATCTCTTATTGTGGAGCTCGTTCCTTAGTAAAGCCATTTCAGTTCTTTTCAGGATACGTTTAGTGGCTGCTGTGCTTTGATGAAATGTTAATTAGTATTGTTGTCTCTGCAGCTGCGTAGGAATTGGAGGTCACATAGTATTCCTGCTCTTTTAATTTCCAGTTTCTCGTAGGTTTTGATCTGGCTGTTTATTTCCTCCCGTAGAGGTTTGATATTTGTTTTCTTAAGTTTTCGCGGGTACTTACATGTATGGTGTTCGGCTTGGTTCGGGTATTTTCCCACGTCATTGTAGTTGTTCTTTTAAAGTTGTAGCAACGTTTCAGCAGAATCTCATCTGCCATCATCAGGCTTCTGTATTGTGTCCGTCTGTGAGTCAGACTTTTACAGTGGTTTCAGATTTGAATTTGGGGCAGCCTATTGCTGTGCCAGAATGGTTTTTCTTCATCCTGATTGGTTGGGAGTCTTGGTCTGTGTTTATTGGTCTCGGAGTTTGCTGTGTTCTGCTTGATTGGTGTCTCTAATATCTTCTGTCTGTTTTTTGGCTCTTTTTGTATCTTGATTGGCTGGCAGCATTGTGTTGCTTTAATGGAGGCCTTTAGTGCAGCTTGGCTTCGGGTAAATGGACGGCTATCATTAGTTAGGAAGCTGGGTTTCATCTGGGTGCCTGGTTGGGATGTGTTTGAGCTGGAGGTATCAGGGGGGATCTGTTTGTGCCCAGGTGTTTGCCTGGCTTGTGGTGTGGAGATTTTTTTTGTTTGTGAGTGCAGGCTAAAGTAATTTTATTTACAGGAGTTTAAAAGTATAAGTAGAGTATACAAATTATAAAGTGAAATGTTTCACAAATTCACTCTAATATTAATTTAACACAAAACTTGATTATAAACAACATTATTAGTTTCACCTCCAGGAGAAAGAATAAATAAATTCCTAGGTGAACCCACCCTTGAGCAAGCAACATAGTTGTCCTCTCATAGTGATGTCAAGGGCCTAGACAGCTTTCTTGTGAGCCATGGTGCATTCATCCCATATGATTAATTTGCATGTCTTGACCACCTGCGCCTGACCATTTGCCTTGCTTATGTTGCAGGTAGGATTTTCCTGCCTGGTGATGTTAAGTGGCAACATAAGTCCGGAATGGGCTGTCCTCCCACTTTCCATTAATGTCACTGCAATTCCTGAAGAGACAATGGCAAGAACAACTTCTCCCTGAGCCCTGATTTCCATGACAATTAAATTAGTTAAAATGTTTTCCCTGTGCCCCCAGAAGCATCAAGAAAAATGATACCACCTTATTGTTTTGCTAGCTGATCCATGATCATTTTGTATGCTTTTTTCTCATCTTGATTTAGAAGTGGCTTCTTGTCCGTGATATATACACTAAGCTGTTCGACACTGTAGTTCTTTTCTCATATGTAATCTGTGTGAAATACATTGTGTCAGTCTTGCAGTGGTGCAGGCAGGCCGAGTTGCAGTAATATTTTATTGATCATGGACATACATTAGTCCTCAAAAATAGTCAAAGGCATGTTGAAAACGTCTGGACCAAATGTAATTTCTACCGTTGGAATTTCCCCCTTAACAGAAGGAGCCCCCTGGTGGAGTACTGAGAAGCCGTTACCATGGCAACTCCACTGTGCTGTACACTAGAAGCCATTTTATGGCAGAACGGTAGAAGTCATTTCAAGGCACAACAGGCTGTATCTTAACAGAACACACACCTCAAGGAATATTAGCGGTGTCTTACACCCACAGTATTTCTTTCCAGAGACTAAGTCATCTGTGTACCAAATTTGGTTGAAATCGCTCAAGGCATTCCAGGGTGATGCTGAAACACACACACACACACACATGTATGTACACAATAAAATACTATTAAAATAAAAGGTATCTATTTTCAAAAAGCACTATTTTCTACTACATTCTCTTAAATTCTGACATTAAAAAGTGTCTATAATTTGGGTAAAATGATTTTAAGATATTATGTACACAAATCTGTGGACAATCTGAATATTAGAGTGAAAAATATCTCTGGCAACGTTTAGGTAAATAGATGGATGGATTTTTGTCCAAACGGACACATCCTCCTGAATGTGATGTAGCTGACTGCCTGGGTTTGAAAGAGAGTGAAGTTGTGTAAGAGATTGTGTAACTTACCTTTCACTTCAAACAAATGCAGTTCTTAAGCCAGACAAATAGATAAACATAAAATGTCTTAATACTTATGTAGATGAGATATGAGGAACAGTTAAAGGATCAAATGAGAAAATTCTCTATCAAGTTATCTCTTTGCTCTATCCTTCCCCCTCCCATGTTCTGAAATCCAGAAAAGATGGTAATCTGTTCCCAGTGTCAATCTATTTTGAGGGTAGACTTGCCATACATTGAATATAACATTTCTCTGTCCCACCAAGATATCTTATGAAAAAAAAAAAACATAAGGTCCTCTCCTACCTCCTTTATTTATTTATTTATTTATTTTGGCATAGCAGAGTTCCTCAACTATATATTTTCAATGTTGAATTTCAGGGAGCATTTTTGGTTATGGATAGGACCAAATAACTCCCTTCTGGTTAGATATAAAATTTTCTGGAATTTACTTTATTTATTTATCATATTTAAAAAATCACCCATCCCCTTTGCAGAAGAACTCAGGGAACTATATAATAAAGTATGATGTTACCTAGTTAGGGTAATGAAATGTCTGCAAGAAAACAAGCAAGCTCAAAGGGCACCAAAGACCACTCACTATATAATAACAATTGTTTTCATTCTACCCAATTTTGGATTTGTGAATCATGCCAAAATGGTATACAACCCTACTGAGTATTTGCAAAGTGGATGCCATTTATTTGCCTAATGCAAAAATTGCCTCATAAAGCAACTGTAAAAGCAAAGTTGTCTAAAACTGGGAGGAGCTAAATTAGGCCTTCAGATCCAGCCTCCATTCAGTGGACAATTCAAACTGGATTCCTGTTCTGTAATTGTTCAAACTCTACTTGAAGATATCCAATAAGGGGATATTTTCCACTTCCCTTGATATTTGGTTCTATTTAATGTTAGGAAGTCTCCCACCCGTAAACAATTACACTTTGCCTCCGAGAAGCTCATCAATCTGTCTCTTGCTGTGTTTTCTGGCATTAAGATCAATAGAACAATCCCAGACATGTGCACTTAAAATAAGTCTCATCAAATTCCATGAGGATTACCTTCAAGAAAAGTGTACACAACCTTAATTTGCTATTAAAAGTTGCTTTAGGTACAAAATGTTTAGTAATATGTGTGATAAAACCAATCAACCATGCAAACAAATCAAATATCCTTTAGTTATTTAACCACATAATTGTCTTAAATATGTTCCTCCTGTTTAAAGATTTTTGACATAGACATGAAGTAGGCCTCAGGGTAAAGAACCATGCTATTAAATAAGATTTTTGTTTTTGTTGCTATTCTTTGCTATCTTAGCTTAGTGTACAGGAAACAGTATCTGACTGGGTTTTCAATATTTTTAAAATTAGGATTACTAGAGACTAAGGGCAAATCTTGCAATTTACCCATGGAAATATTTTTGTCCTGTGTTCATGCTGATGTAATTCTAAATAGCTTTTTAAAAGTCCTTTCCAAACTGAGTTATTTTGGCAACAGACTGCAGGCTACTGTGTTCTGTCATTAAACACTTCTCCTTCTGTGTCCTTTTTTTTTTGTCTAAGAAAGAATGGCCAGTTGCTTCCCTACCTGTGTATGCATTTTCCTGGATAGATACATTTTAATACGTATGCAGGACTGTCTGTTTCCACCCCACCCCCACATACATCTTACTGATACACATAAATTCACTAACACATAACACACACACACACACAATTTGATGCATAGAGACTCAAGTTAAATTCAATTTACATACACATGGTCCTCACATAATGACCACTTGTTTGGAGACTGTTCAAACTTGTGGTTTAAACAAATGCTTTGAACAATAGCAATAGCACTTAGACTTATATACCGCTTTACAGTGCTTTACAGCCCTCTCTAAGTGGTTTTACAGAGCCAGCATATTGCCCTCCAAAATCTGGATCCACATTTTACCCACCTCAGAAGGATGGAAGGCTGGGTCAAGCCTGGTGAGATTTGAAATTGCGGGCAGCCAGCAGTCAGCAGAAGTAGCCTGCAGTACTGCACTCTGCACCGCCATGGCTCAGTAGAACTCTGATGATCAGTCATAAGAACCACCTCAACAAATGGTTCTTATGACAGGTCATCAAAACTCCAGCTGTTGCAGCATCCCACAGTTATGTGATTGTGATCCTGGTGCTTCATGCCTGGCTTGCTATTAGGATGTCACAACATCCTTCAGTTAGATTTTTACCATTTCCAAATTTCTTTGTTGGCTTCTGACAAGCAGTCAATGGGGAAGCTGGTAGAAGATTGCAAGGGTGATCATGTGACCTCCTTGCTTAAGAACTGTTAGTGATTTGCTTAACAATGGCAACTATGAATGATGGAATTGCTGTTGCTCATAATGCAGTCACATAATACAGTATATTACTGTGTATGCCTATGTCACTTAGTGATGGCAATTCCATGCCCAAATTCAAAGCATCACATAGACATACAAGAAGCTTTCAAAACAAAGCTTGATCCCATTGTAGTATCTTCTAAAGTTACTTTTACCTGTAACAGCTCAATGGTTCTTTGTAAATAGAAATTGTCAGCTTGAAATATAGCAGAAACATATTTTTAGTTAGATTTTTTTCCCCCCATGATCTTCTTACTTTTTTCTTTTTCAGTCATTCCCTTTTTCTCCAGTTCAAGAGCTCAGGACAAAACATCTCTATCCCAAGTGACTGGAAAAATGAAGAAACCACACCTACCCAATCACAAGAAAAAAGTAATAAGGTCTGGGAGTAGGGAGAAAAATAATTAAATAAATAATGATGAACTTGGAACCAGCCCCCTTCTATTCACAATGCAAGAGCTATCCCCATGGTCCTATGACAGAATATAATAGCATGTTATATTCTGGTAAAAGGCAGCTTTAAGGGGATTTAGAAAGCAGGAGAAACACTCAGTTGAAGTGTTCTCCTTTCTCTGCAAAGAATTTAATTAACTGCTGGGGTTAGCTTGCAACAAACTGAAGTGCACAATCTGAAACAGACAGAAACACTTGAGACAACATTAGAGGGAAAAGGGTACTTTGGAAGTGGAAGTGAAAAGTGGTCCTTCCAGTTACTTTGAAAGTGGGGGAAGGATTAATAGAGGGTGAAGTTGTCCATTATTAGTCTCTAGAAACAATTGTTTGGTCTATTCTGGACAACAGGACAATTCACATGAGATACTGAATCAGAAGAAAGATATGAACAATATAATCTCCAGCTGCAGGGAATCCTTTTATTAAGAGTTACAGCTTCTCAGAATTCTTTCTGTAACTGGTTAGGCAAAGGAATATTTTTTTCAAGATGAAAACATTTAAAAGTTTAATACCTTTAAGAAGTGAACAAGTAACTCCTCCACCTTCTCTGCTGCAACAGATTTCCTTTTCTACATAATAACAATGCTAGTTGCTTATAATAGGTTAATGATATCACACAATTCTTTAGGTACTTTCAAACGCTTTTAAGATCTTATATGGACACCTTTCAGAACAACTTTTATTATTATTATTTTTCAAGTAATACAACCATGACAAACAGGTGTGATGGGTTTTAGACAGCAGGTCTACAATGTTTCAGACCTGTTATTTAAAATATTTAACTTTAGTGATGTTTGGATGAGATGTTTCTCATGATATGAGATGAATTTTCTCAGCTGCTGTGCATTTTAATTTTTGCATTATTGTAATGGTTTTATTTTTAATTTTGTTCACTGCCCAGAGTCACTTGGTAAAAAGAAAGAAAGAAATAGCAGAAAAAGAAACTAAGTGAAAAATATCCTGCAACAGAGATTTATAAATAAATTACAGAAAACCTGAATTTTATATTTTTTAATTTAATCTCTTAAACCTTTAAAGTGAAGCTCTTTGGAATGTCATACTGAATGGCCAAGTAGGATGACTCTTGAGAAAGTCTTGAACAATTCTAAAATTGAGCCAACCTTTTTATGAGCGCTATTTTCCTTGCTAATATAGTATTTTCATGCAGGTTTTTGTTTTAGCTTGCTTGAAAGCTTTTGGCAAGCTACTGCCCGAAACAAAATATTTATTATATTTATTTATCTATTTATTGAACATTAAGCATAACATTAGCTGCTCTCTTTTTCTCCTTCTCTCTTTCATCCTGTTCAATTTTTGATCTGGTTCATCTTTTTGTTTTCATCATGACTCCAAGACACTACCAAATAGCAAAATAACAGTCTTGTCTTCTCATCTCTTCCATTGCTATATACTTTATAACAAACAACAAAAAACAAAAAAGATTTTCTTGTTTTCTTATTGTGAATGCTGCAGCTACTGAAAGATGACAACTCCAATAGTGTGATATAACAAATTGGAAAAATGATGACAGAGTTTCTACTTTGTGGCCACAAAAATCTCGATGACAACTAGCTCATAGATAAGCTCTAATACTTTGCTGTAACTTTTCCGGGTTTTTCCCCCCATCCAGCTATGGAAGTCCTAAAGATAAATGAATGCCTCTGTTCAGGGGTAGGATTCTACCAGTTCACACCTATTTGTTAGAACCAGTTGTTAACATTCTAAGCAGTTCGGATAACCAGTTGTTAGCAGAAATTATTGGCCTAATCCTGTAAGGAAGGCAGGAAGGAAACATTCCGGTGTTGCTTACAGAAACTGCCTCTCCGTTAATTCTTATTACGTTCTTGGCAGGACCAGACTTCCTGTCTCAGGAACGTCTCTGGAGTTTTTTCCCCCTCCTTTGCTGATACTTTGCTTGTGCATAGTGACCATTCAAAGTTACAATGTCACTGAAAAAAGTGACTTATAACCATTTTTCACACTTACAACTGTTGCAGCATCCCCACAGTCAAGAGAGGCCAGGCAAGGAGATGCGTGCCTCGATGTGAGTGATATTGAGTTGGCCACATCCAGCCAATAACATGACCACCAAGCCATGTCCACCACCTAAGCCACGCCCACAGAACCGGTTGTTAAAAATTTGAATCCCACCCCTGCCTCCGTTATATTGCTGAATACTGTAAGAATAATGATAATATAGTGCTGGCTTTTCAAATGCAGAGCACAATATATCCTCCCAACACCCTAGTTTCCCTTCCTTAATATAATAGTATTTTTTCATGCTCAGTACGACTCAGCTTCTGGGTTGTTCTTTTCAGCAAATTTCAAAGTTGAGCCATGACACTTATCCAAATACAGTACAACAAGACAGAAATTATATTCACCTTCTCCACATAAAGCTGTAGGCCCAATTAATTCATCACTGGGCCAAAGAATTAACTTGATAGCCGATAAAAACCTTATCACACAATGTGGTCACATTAAAAATGTGAGCTGAATATCTATCCCTTCCATTTTCCAAAACAGATCTTTAACCTCAAAAACTATGATGCTACTTAGATACGTTACCTTTATTCTGGAAAAATTGGGAATAGTTCATACATTTCTTTGTGCAATGTCCATAACACTAACTTTTTGGGTCCCTCCAATATTTAGCTGTATGGAAAGTCATTCCTAAATTATTGTCAAGCCTGAATTAAAATCGTCTTACCTAGTTGCCATTTATGATTCAAAGTCCATAAGGCTCTTCTCATTCCTACAAATGCACTGTCATAGGCATAGAGCATGGTTGCATCAGGGTTGTGTTGGACCTGGGGGGGGCATGGGAGCATGGCCAGGGTGGGCATGGCCAGCTCAATTTCACTCATAAAAGCTCCATTTTCAGCTGAGACAGCCTCCTGCAGCCCCCGACCAGTGAAAATAGAGCTCAGGAAGGCCGCGCACAACCCGCCTGGGCTCTGTTTTCACTGGCAAAGGCACCATGGGCTAATCCTTTGCTGCTTCCAGGGCTGGCCCATGGGCCAGATCTAAGCACCTCATGGGCCAGAACTTTCACAATTCTTACTGCATTTTTCTGTCTCAAAATGGCAGACAATGATAGAGCTTATTTCCAGCATTTGTGATTGGAGGATATTTGAGAATTTTTTTTGAGAAAGTTTCCTTTAAGAAGCAGTTTTCACAAGGGAGCAATTCTGTCATTTAAAAAATTAAAACCAAAGAATCTGGATAACATTATTACTAAGTAGTGACAGATACCTACAAAAAATATTGTCAGAAAATGTATGCCTTTGAGTCACTTTGACTCCCGGCAACTGCCTGGACAAGTTCTTGTAATTCTCTTGGCAAGATTTTTCAGAAATTGCTTGCTATTGCCTCCTTCCTAGGGTTGAGTGGGAGTAACTGGTTCAAGATCACCCAGCTGGCTTCATGATTAATGCAGAACTAGAATTCACAGTCTCCCAGTTTCTAGACTGGTATCTTAATCACTACACCAAAGTAGCTCCTTACAGAATGAAGCTGTATATATTTTCAAGTCCCTAATTATAATGGTTGCTCCTGACACAATCCATATATGCAGAGAGAGTGGTGTTAGATATCTCTGTGGTACTTTTTTTTTTGGTATGAGCAACAGAGTATGATTAGATTGCTTCTGAATACTAATTTTCAAATGCTCACTATAGTTCCTGAAAATAAGTGAGTTCAAAAGTCTCCTTGTATTTATCTTCTCCCTCAGAAGAAGATAATTCTTCTAACTCCTTCAGTAGAATTGATTGCTTGTGGCTTAATGTTACTTATTTCATATGTTTCTTAACACTTACCTTGAATGTAAAACTACATTCTCAATGGTATCTTTTTTCTTTACGTTCCATTTGCATTACAAATTTCCCCTAAGAAATTAATGTTCTGTTACTAAACAGATGTCCGTAACTCAGTGTTTCTCAGTCTAGGTAAATTTAAGAAAGATATTTAAACCCCCAGAATTTCCCAGCCAACATGAATTATGGCACTTGAAGTACACACACCTTAAAGCTACCAAGTCCTGTTTTAGGTCTTGATTTGAACTTTTGATTCAATTATAATTCAGTGAAATGAGGAACAATTCACTGAAACCATTCTTTAAATCATTATGTAGACTGTTATTATTATAGTAAGTTCTTTGCCCTTTTAAGGTCCAACCTGCTGTTTATGTCTCTTTTCTCCTACTTTCTCTTATTTTGTCAGGCCCAAAACCAAGAAATACAGATAACAATTCTTCTAAGCTGAATTCTATAGACAAAATATTGCCAGAATGAGCACCTGCAGCTACAAAATAGTCTTGAACTATTAGAAAAGGGCTGTCTTCACCTTTTTCTTTGACACATAATATCTGTATTAAGTTGCCTTTTATTCCTCTGATATGCACCCTCTCCCGTAGAGAATCCACCTCCTCACTAAATGTCTATGGAGATTCTTAGTCATCCAGGTTGTCCCAAATGTGTTTTTTCAAGAGGCAACTGGACTTTCTGGTTGTTGTTTTTTTTCAGTTCCATACCATCCAGTCAGAGCTGAAGAAGTTTTTTGGGGTGAGAAGTGAAACGTTTTAAAAAAAAACTCAGAAAGTTTAGTTGCCTTTTGAAAAAACACATCTGGGAATCTCCTCACTACATTCCATCTCAATTTTGTCATGTTTTGCCTGTTAATCATTTTTTAAAAATGTTTTCTATCATTTTCCTGTTTGTGTTTGCTCTGATGTGGACATAGGGATAATGAGAGATGAAGCTCACACATCTTACTGCCACCAAGGTTGAGAAACTGCTCTAAATAATTCAAAGCCTGTGAGTGTCTATGAAAATTCTCATTCATCCAGGTCATGATTGATCCAAAGGTGGTTTCCCAAAAAGAAAATGGACTTTCTTGGATTTTTTTTTCTTTGAAAACATTTCACTTCTCATCTAAGAAGCTTCTTCAGTTCTGAACTTCTTCAATTCTAAATTCTTGGCTGAAAAGTAAAATATTTTAAAGAGGAAAAAAAAAACAAGAAAGTCCAAGAAATTGCTTCTTGGAAAATTACCTTTGGATCAGGACTTGGGATAAGCTACTTCTTTGCTAATTTGTCCCATTGTAAGGCAGAATTTTACAATATTATTGGGCTATAGCCACCCACCAGTCCTAGCTAAGCATAGCCAATTATGAGTGATGAATTGGGTCATAATTCAGTGAGTGCTAGTTTGTTCAGGTAGCAGTGAAAACGAGATAAGAGCAAATCTGAGAATTACAAAATCACAGAATAGATTGAAATAGCCCAGATAACATTGGAGGGAGGTGTGGAGGGGAGCAAACAGATTGTTCCATAGAATAGGAAAGAAAATAAATTAAAAATCCTATTGTTTCTCTAGCAGATGCTAAAATTCTTTTCCTCGTGGCTTCCTAAATTTCTTTAATAAATCTTGTAGATGTATGTTCTTGGATATATTTGCCTGTGTTTTCCTACTTATGTCTGTCAGATGAAACCTGACAACAGCAACATATGGAAGGCCACTTATTTTCCATTCTTTGTCAAATATCTAATGGCCCAAGACAGAGCTGACATATAAGGGCTATAAAAGTCTAGATTACCACTAGATGGCATCCGGTATTTTCTGAATCTCTTGGCTGCTATTCTGTGGTCTTCTGTTGTTTTGCAATCCAGTTATGATGGCTGTAGCCCAGCACTACAGAACAGAACAGTAAAATCACTTAGAAAAACATAATCAGGCAATTTGTGGAAAGCACTTGCCTTCGAGCCCTCTTATATCATCTCTCAGCCACAATCAGTGCTTGATTTGTTTCGGTGCTCAACATTTTCCTTGCAGCATGCAACTAAAAATAAATGTAGTTCTTAGAATCCATTTAACCATACTCATGTTCTTTAAGGAGACCATTAACTAGGTTACATTTTCAAAACAAGCCTACAGTGTATCTTAAAGGCAGATTCCACAAAGTTCCTGTTGAACAATACCTTTGTTTTGTTGCAAGAGAGAGCATTAACGATTACATCTTGCACTGTCCTTAGGCAATAAGATTTAAAAAATCTGTGCTACATTATTGAAAAATGCATGGGCTCTTGTCTCTGAACATCTTATTTTCTTGATAAAATCTTCCATGAAATCTATACAGGGGTCATTTTTACTATGGTGTCTTTTAAATTTGGGAAAAAAATGTATCTGCTAGATCTTTTAGCCATTGCCTAAGTTATAGATTTAGGACTCCATTAATGTTATTTGCAGAATTTATTATATTTGTAGTGATAATTACACATTTAAGCTAGATCCAATTTTAGAAGATACTGCTCCAAGCTGTTTTATGACCTTAAGTTACAAGTTATAACACTAACTTTATACAGTAGTCACCATGCTTTTCCTACCCAATGACTCCGAAATTATGAGTGTTTTATTGACAACAGAATGATCACCATTGCAATGAAATCACAGCAGTCATATTTTATTCAACACCCCCCCCCCACGCACACACACCAATATGCGCACAATGCCCCCTGGCTTTAAGACCAAATGCTTAGTGATCAATTAAATGCAGTGCTGGCACTTAACTTTCTGCTCAAGCCAGAAAATTCTTTTTTCTCCCACAGATTATAAGCAAACATGAACCAACTATTTGGGTTTATATGATATTATAGTTATAAAAGCTATCATTTTTGAAAAGTAAATAGCAGCTTTATACTTGGCTCTAGGTCACAGAAAATACATAAATAAAATTTGGCTATCGGTGTAGGAAGCAGCCATAAGCCTCAGTTCTAGATTTGCTTAGATCTCAGCTTATTCCAGGAACACATTCTGTGTTGCTGTTCTTATTAAATTCTCTATTAATAAGGCTACATTCCAATTTATGCTTAGTTGGCAAGACATACAGAATGCCTGAACTTAACATAGATTGGAGGAAAATGCAATGTAAGCAAAAAAAAAAAAAAAAAAACATCATACAAATGTAATAGCAATCAGGCTAAACTTTGAAAATGACCAAAACGTTTTCATCCTTGAGAAAAAACAAGAGCCTCCAAGCATTTTTATTTCTTGTTTGCATAAACCTTAGAATTAACTGAGGTGAAGGAAAATGCTGACTTTTGTTATTTTCAGGGCTAGATAACTAATATGATGGACTGAACACCATTCTACCCAATTTAAGCACGGTATGGGGCACACCTGGTACTTTCTTTAGCATACTCCACATCTCAGCAAAAGATGCTAAAAGTACCTCACAGTGGACTGGTCTTTGAGAGTGACAGAAATAGCAGGCAGCCATTTGTAATGCATAACATTAGGGAAATATATACTGTAGTTTTCATGTATATAAGCTCTATTGCTTACAATGTAAGCTCCATTGCTTATAATCATTTATTAACTTGCATAAATCATTTGATTTCCAGTTGTTTTTTTTAAGAGTTGACAACTTAAAAGTATCTTATTCTCCTCCTTGTTTCTGAACAATTCTATTTTTTCAGTTGTCTTTTGTCCTTTTGCATTATATGTGTTTGGGACAGAAGTGGGAGGAGTGATAATTTGCCTTAAGCAATAGATTCATTTGGTCACAGGTATCTCTTTCATTGTAGATACCTGGAACTTATTTCTTGCTTTTCATAAAATTCATAATGCTAGAGAAGTGGAACGTATTCAACTTTTCAGAATGTATCATAACTTGGGAGAAGAAAGTAGATGTTAGAAGAAAGTAGAGGGAGAGAAGGAGTCATTTCATTGAACCATTTCATTTTAGACTAATTTATCAACCTGCTAATTTTTTTGGATTGAAACCATTTTAGCTTGGTTATCTTGCTTGTTAGACCTTTCAGTCTAAAGTATTTTTCAGAAGCTTTGAGAACGGCATCCTGTATTTACTATCCAGTTCTGTATTAGGAGACACTAATTTTAATGGATCCAGTCAAGCTTAGATATTATTATTATTATTATTATTATTATTATTATTATTATTATTATTATTATTATTATTATTATTATTATTATTATTATTATTATTATTATTATTATTATTATTATTATTATTATTATTATTATTATTATTATTATTATTATTATTATTATTATTATTATCATTATTATCATTATCATTATCAATTTATTTTTGTTATTATTATTATTTCTTTTTTTGCCAGTGATTGATGGAGTTCCTCAGTTGTCCATTCTGTTCCTCAAAGTCTTTAAAATAAACAACCAGTTGGGATTTTGCAGTGTGGTATCACTCCATATGTTGGATATTCAACTCTGTTCCGTCCATAAGGGAAGACAATTAGAATGAAAACTCTTGCCTGGACTTTATGATGAACTGGAAGTAGACAAATCAATTCATTCAGACAAACAGAAATGCTATAACTTAGCTGATCGAGATTCAGCTCCCAGAGAGCTCAAGATATTTTTGGAAAATATATTATTTCTTCTAAAGAATCAGGTTTTCAGGTTGGAGGAGCTAATGGATACTGCTTCTAAAATTGCTTCTGCAAGTGGTTGTTTGGTAAATATACATTAGGTCTTGGCCACCAGAGCATTGTCAACCTTCTATCTAGACAGCTGCACATAGAATGCCCTGTAGTCATCTTTGCAAAGCCTTAAAAATAAATAATTAGAAATGGGGTACGCCAAAGACAAAAATTAAAAAAAATCTAAACAAAGCAAAACTCAAGACAGAGTATCATTTGATACATTTAACGATAATATAAGAAGTTTAGCTGATTTATTTTAGCAAAAAAATAATAAGTATTATAATTTGGATTCAGGTAGGTCTTTTGGGTAATATTTACCAGGCTGTAGATGGGTTTATTTCACATCAGCTTTTCATTTACTAGGGCAGTGCGGTAGCTCAGCGATGAAGATGCTCAGCTTGTCAGCTGGAAAACTGGCAACCTAGATTCAAGATCCGAGCACCATGCAACAGAGTGAGCTCCTGTCCTCTGCCCAGTTCCTGCCCACCTAACAGCTTGAAAGAGTGCCAATATGAGTAGATAAATAGACAGCACTTCAGTGGTAAGGTAACAGGCTTCCATGATGTCAAACTAGCCACAGAAAAGTCTTTGGACAGCATTGACTCAATGACCTTGAAACCAGAGATAAGCACTGCCCCCTAGAGCACGGATGTAAAACTGGCATTGTCATAGCATCATCATGTGATGCATTATGACTTTTCCCCCTTTGCTAAACCAGTCATGGACGTGGACAGTGCATTACACATGCGCTCCACGGGCTGCAAGTTTGACAGCCCTGCCCTAGAGTCAGCAACAAGCAGAGAAAAACCCACTGGGCCTCCTTCACCTTTTCATTAACTAATGAAAAATGTTTGCAAATCTATGCATATGACAATCATTATTTTCCTTTGTTTGGGTTTATCGCAGTTGACCTTCTGTTTTAATTGATGCTATTTTGCTTTTTAAGATATTGTCCAACTTCAGTTTTTCTGGAGGACCAGAAAAAAAACCATCCTTCAAGTAAATAGTGTTAAAGTGAATAAATAGAAAAGTGTATTCTATTAGAGAGTAGAAAGGAATAAACAATAAACTGCAGAAGTTATTTATTTCAGGAATAAGTTCATTTACAACAAAATTTATATATGGGAATCCTCGACTTACAATCTTTTGAAGTTACAATGGCACTGAAAAAAGTGGTTTATGATCATTTTTCACAGTTATGATTGTTGCAGCATCCCCTCGGTCACTTGAACAAAATTCAGATGCTTGGCAACTGACTCATATTTGTGACAGTTGCAGTATCCTGGGGTCATATGATCCCCTTTTGTGACCTTCTGACAAGAAAAGTCAATGGGGAAACAGGTTCATTTTACAACTTTGTTGCTAACTTAACAACTGTAGTAATTAATTAGCAACTATGGCAAGAAAGGTAAAACTCACTTAACAACTGTCTTGCTTAGCAACAGAAATTTTGGACTTTTCTGATCATAAGTTGAAAATTACCTGCATCGCTGATGAAAACATAGAGTTAACGTAACTATATGTTGCTATAGACACCTGTGAATGGTAATCCTGAACTACGTTTACTTAAAGAAATAACAGACTTTCCATTTCGGCATTTGGAACTCTCCTGGAATTCTAACGATTTCATTTAGCATAGATTGCTAGAAATCGATAAGATCCTTCTTAATAATTTGGGATCCCTACAATATTAGTGTATCTCCTTGGTGGGAATATTTCTTACTGCATTGGCCATATTGAATTCATTCGAATTTAAAACATGTAATTTAAGATAGGATTTTGACAGGTAGATTTGATTACTTTTTTACTTAATTGAAAAGTGAACTGGATATATTTATGTGGATGTTTTTGTTTTATAGATTTTCTCTCCAGAGACATTCTTTATACCGGACTGCAGTTCCACCTACTCTAACTTTCGTGAAATAATGATGAGTATTTTTTGATCTGCATGGATAAGTTTCCAATATATCAACTTGCTATTCTTCTATTTGCCTGTCAACCCTGTGATATACAACTTTAAGATTAACTTATGCCAAAACGGCATTAGGTGAAAAATCATTTTCCTTATATGAATTTGGCTGCTCTCTCATATTGTTTTGAACACTATTCCATAAGCTTGACACACTTGTTAGCAGTCCAAAACTTTTTTTAAACATGCAGTGACTATACATCTACAGTAATAAGTCACATTGTAACCCAACATGGTATTTTCCCCCCCAAACCCCAAAAATCTGCTCCTTTTGATTAATGAAATATAGCTGAATCAGAACAGGAATGCATGTTGAGCTATACTTATCCATTTTTAACTGAGGTTTCTTATTAATCAACTAGCACATTAATACCTAGCGTTAATTATCTGCATCTTCTGGGTTGTTGGAAGCTATTTCATTCTTTTTAGTTTTTTATTAGTAACACACCATCTAACAATACACATTAGTAAACACCATCTAACAATACACATGCAGAAGTTACAATTAGAACAATTTAAACTTGTTAAAAGAAGATGGGTGTCATTCTGTATAAGGCTGCACTAAAATTAAAAAAAAAGGTTGAATTTTGAATACTACATGGACTATCGGGTGTATATAAACAGCATTTCTAAGATTCCTAAATGTTCAGGGACAGAATTTCCATTTGATACACAGAATTACAGTTTTCTTCACTGTCTCTTCCATCAGAACATGTTAGGTCTTTCACTGTAACATACCCATTGAAGTCAACAGTCCAAAAACCTGAAGCCTCCTGAATAATTCAGTCACAAATGTGAGATGTATATAAATCAAATAAATACATAAATACATAAATAAGCAAAGAAATATGAAATGAAAAATGATTTCCTAATTCTTTTATTGTTTGCCATGACAGTTTCTTTGAAAATGATGAGGCATTCCTCATTAAGGAATCTGTCAAAACACAGAAGAATTAGTAAAGAGGTAATTTGTTTTAGGTAGCATTGAATTTTGTTTTGGTGTGTGAAAGGAAATTTGAAGAATTAATTACTGAACCCCCTCCTAACTCTGTGTTTTCTGAGAATGATGCTTTTCATACATATTCAACATTGAAAGTAAAGGCTAATTATCAACACTGGATGGTGTGTGTGTGTGTGTTTGTTCTGATGTGGATAGGGACTGGGTGAAAGTAAAAATGGAAATTATCTATAGTAATTTTCCTAAATGTGTCATTCCTGGAACATTAAAGGGAAAAACACATTTGATGTTGAACACAAAAAGCTAAGTGGAGGCTAGCTTCCCATCAGCAAGATCCAGCTTGAGAACAATTTTGTCTGTCTGTCTGTCTGTCTGTCTGTGCCTGTGATGACTCATCTTTTACAATCAATAAAAACAACAAGAAGATAAAAATATGACAACATTACAACAATAAATATTAACACTAAAATTTAATTACAAATGATCAGAAAGAAGAAAGAAGGATGTACACAGGAGGAGATGGAATTCATTAACCACTTCCAAAATGATACACCCCTAGCCCAATGTAATCCATACTGGGCCTCTTAAAGGATAGGTAGATTCACTTTATGCTGGAGCAAACAGAAAATGTGGGTCATTCTGAATCAAAGAAATAGAATAACAGAATAATAAAGTTACAAGAGACCTTTGAGATCTTCTAGTCCAAGCCCCTGCTCAGTCAGAAAATCCTATACCATTTCAGACAAACTGGTTGTCCATTCTTTTCTTTAAAACTTCCAGTGTTGGATTATGTACAACTTCTGGAAGCAAGTTGTTTCACTAATTAATTATTCTAACTGTCAAGAAATTTCTCTTTAGTTCTCTAGGTTGCTTCTCTCCTTGATTACTTTCCATCCATTGCTTCTTGTCCTGTCTTCAGATGCTTTGGAAAATAGGTTGACTCTCTCTTCTTTGTGGCAGCCCCTTAGATATTGGAACACTGCTGTCATGTTATACCTTGTCCTTCTTTTCATTAATCTAAACATACCCAATTCCTGCAACCATTATTCATATATTTTAGCTGCCAGTCCTTATCAACTTTGTTGCTCTTCTCTGCACTCTTTCTAGAATCTTAATCAGAGGTGTTATTCAGCAGGCTCTGACCAGTTATGGAAAACCGGTAGTGGAAATTTTGAATAGTTCAGAGAACTGGGAAATACCATCTCTGACTGGAGATTTTATAGTATCCTTCCCTTACCATGCACACCAAGCCACGCTCACAGAACGGGTAGTAAAAAATTTTGAATCCCACCACTGCTCTTAATATCTTTTTTAATATTCTGGACAGAATCAAGAGTTTACCAGAAAGTGGGAACCTACAAAACAAACAACAGGTTCTGATTATTTATACAATCTTCAAATTATATACAAAAACTATTGGGTTAAAACATTTATGTGAATGTTGGTATGTTTTGCTCAATTGTTTCTAAGATATTCAGCTATGAAAATCCTCAGTAAAATCTCTGATTTAAATAATTGGTATGAATAATGTTGATAAAGTAATAGCAAAGATAACACTTTGTGAATACAAGAGAATAGGTAATACCTCTTTAGGCTTAAAAATAGCAAAACTGATCCAAATTACCATCTTGATTAGTTGTTCTACATACAGATTGTCAAGTAACAGATGAACCAGAAAAGCTTTGTCTTTAACAAAGGCTTTCTCTTCTACAAAGTATGGTTTTTTGTTTTGTCTATAACATTTTGCTGGTGTTCTACAGAAGAGATTATTTAAAAGCTTTTCTGTTATTGTAGACTTATTTAGGTGCTTCTAAATCAAGGCAAGTTTTGCCAGGTTTTTACTATATTGGATTCAGTCTGCTTTTCCAAAAAAAAGTTTCACGAACAACTACAATGAAAGATGTACCGGTAGCTCTGTTAAAATGCTTATTTTTCACAGATCTGGTCAGGTTTGATTTATGCCTTTGAATCAGCCTTAATTCTGAAGAACGTCTGAACAAGTTCTTGAAGCTTTTTTGGCAAGATTTTTGGAAATGGTTTGCCTTTGTCTTGTTCTTAAAAGTAAGAGAGAATGACTGGCCCATATTAGTCCAATTGGTTTCATGGTTAAGCAAGGACTAAAGTTACACTCTCCTGGTTTCTAGCATAGTATTTTAACCACTATATCAAAACAGCATGCATATAATTTAGTTTTTGCTTGCTTGCTTGCTTGCTTTCTTGCTTGCTTGCGTACGTACGTACGTACGTACTTGCTTGCTTGCTTGCTTGCTTGCTTACTTACTTATCTACTTACTTAGCAGATAGTACCAGCTAGAAAAACAAAAAAAGTCAGTCATTCCTGGCTATCTCAATTTTTTTCCTAACATTAATAAATAACTACTGCTTATAAAAAGTCATAAAGAAATTATTTCTAAAGACCTTGGAAGGTATATTGAACTTTAAAGTTTCATCGAGGTTCAAAATTAAGTTTTACCAATGAAACCAGGAAATAAATTATTCATGAAATACCATAAACATGAATAATTCAAGAAGTGCCTTTAATTAGGTGCTTTAAAAAATCAGCAACAGTGTATCAGCACTTTAATGATTGAAGATCAGAACTGATCTTGAAAACAAAGAACTTTTGCTGGCAATCAAATTACCTGGTAATTATTACCAAAGTTATTACTATTGAACCACTATCAATACTGTTTATGCCTCAGACACATTTTGCATTATGATGAATTGTATATATGAAATACCACAGAAGTAGAATTGCAACAATGAGATTTTTTAATGACAATACAGTGGCATTTGTAAACTATATTATTAGAGTTGAAGGGAGGAGGGAGAGAAAAGATCTATGAATATTTTCATTACAGTGAAAAGCCATGTTATGTATCATTCCAGAATATTCATTATTTGTTCCTATAGCTGCTTCACAGTGAGTTTTTCTTTCTTTAAAAACTTCTGATCCTTTTGGCACATATTTAGCATTAGCTCTATTTTTCTTTATCTATCAATTTATAAAGATTACTTTAAGATACATATTAATTAAGGCATCGGGCTAGAAAGCAGGAGACCATGCATTCAAATCCCACCTTAGCCATGAAAACCAGCTGCCAATCACTCTCTCTCTCAGCCCATCTCACCTAACAGGGTTGTTGTTGTGGGGGAAATAGGATGAGGAAGTAATATTAGGTATGTTCACCACCTTAAATTATTTATAAAAGTAGTAAAGGTAGAATATAAATAAATAAAAACATTCATAAAGTGATAAAATTAACATTCAGAAAACTGAATTGCAAAACTTAATAAATCTCCAGTCAGTCTTTCTTTACTGATCTTATATTCATGTGGGATATCTTTCCCAGTAAGATGTATGGCACTGCAAATAAATTCCCTAAAATACCAGTTTATACCTGTATGCATGCGTGTCCTTCAGGGGTATCTGCACAAAGTTTTAAAAAATGCTCAGATGGTAGCCATAATGGTGCATTTAAGGCCAACTCCCTTTTTACATTAATTAGGTGTTATGTATAAAAAGGATGAGGTTTCAATTGTGGCTATCATTTGATTTCTTAAACTTCTCTTGCTCTGATTTCTTTCCAAAGATAGCAAGAGAATATAATATACACCATAAAATATTTTATATTCCCCTCTTTTTGCTTCCCAGCCACCTAGTTGGAATCTTAAAGCAAAGAGTTAAATAATGCAATCATAATACATTATGATTGTAAGGTTTTAATTCTTTCTCTTAAAGAAATTAAAACCACAGCTACTGTTTTTCAAGAATTGCTCTATCCCAGCCAAACAACAAAAATATATTCCACTAAAGAGTAGCCAGACCATCCTCTAAACCAGGGCTGCAAACTCCCAGTGGGCCAGATGTGTCATATGCTGGCCACACCCTTGTCCAGTTTAGTGAAGGGGAAGTGTCATGTGGCAATGCTGTGATGACATGAGTTTAACACCCCTGCTCTAAATCTCCCTTCTGAATAAGAAATGTGCTGAATGTAACCCAGGGCAAAAACTAGCGGCAAAAGAGGGCTTGATCTGACAGATGGTACTGGCAGATTCATGTGTCAGGTGCAGTCAGAAAAGTAGGCATATTCAGCCTTGTTAATAAGATAAGTGCACTCTGAACATTAACTGTTTTATAAATATTTTAAGTATAGCAGAGTCTGCTTACTCAACTATAACATATTGATGTTATTTGACAAGTCCTGAAGCTCTCAAACTAATTGTTCAGTTTCTGCTTACTCAACTATAACATATTGATGTTATTTGACAAGTCCTGAAGCTCTCAAACTAATTGTTCAGTTTCTGGATTCTGACCATCTGTTAGCCTGGTAGATATACCATCTTTTTGCTGTTCCTTAGTGTAAGAGAGGATAATCTGTGGGAGGCTTATGATAGAACTTAAGAACAGCCCATCTGGATCTGGAACAAGCCCATCTTAGCTCAGCATTTTGTTTCTCACAAGGACAGTGATATGCCTCTGGAGTAATCACAAGGAAGAGATGGAGATATCTCTCTCCAGGCATTGTTAATCTAAAACTGGAGGCTTACTGCCTCAAGCTGAAAGAAACAATGACGCTTCAAGTTTAATTGCCCTTGATAGATCTGACTTCCATGAAATTGTCTGATCCCCATTACCATATCTTGCATTAATGAATTTCACAGGTTAATCATCCATTGTGTAAAGAATTTGTTAGTTCTTTTGTTCCTTCTAGGTTTCTGTCCACACTTTGACAAAAAAAAATATGTTCTTATAAAAGTTGGAGTTACACATTTAAATGGGTCAGCTGTGGATTCAAGACAGGCAAAAGGAAATATTTTTCTGCATAGTATGTAAGTAGTTCTTAAGGGCCCATCAAGAAGAAGAGTCAGGTCCTGTGCTCCCAAGTTGTAGAAAGCCATGGAGAAGATGACCTTGAAGGGCATACAGAAACAAGGACAGGAGCATTCCTTTCTTTATCATTGAATTATTCTTTGTCAATGTATATATCACCATCACTATTATTTTTTGTGTTTTGCTCTTTATTTTTTTGTTATTAATTACAAATATTAAAAAGATATTTCCCTGATTCAATAGGAAGTAAGGAGGCTTATTTTGCAAAGAAGTGTTCATTTTTCTCTACCAGTGATGTAGATTTCCTGATCTGGACTATATTAAACAGCTGACACAGGCCAAAGCAAAGATGTTGAGCCACACATGGTTTCTGTGCTGTATCAGCAGTGTCTGATTCAGACTAGGAAAACTTTTTTCTAGTCTGTCACCTTTTGTGAATATCACCAGAGGTGGTATTCAGCAGGTCCTGACCAGTTCTGGAGAACTGGTAGTGGAAATTTTGAGTAGTTCGGAGAACTGGCCAATGACACCTCTGACTGGAGATTTTTACGGTATCCTTCTGCTGCCGCATCCACCAAGCCATGCCTACAGAACCTGTAGTAAAATAAATTTGAATCCTACCACTGAATATCACTATCTGAGCTTCAAAAGATTGTGAAGCGCAGAAGTGTTTGGCAATGCAAAAAGGTAGCAAGAGCAGCTAAGGTTACTCAGGAATAACACTGAAAGAAAAGGCTAAAGCTGGTTAGAGCCAGCTGCTGGTATTTAAAGTACAAAGTCTGCTATTCTGTGACGTCCTCTGTGACTCAATGATGTCCTTGTCTTAAAACATACTGGCCTTCCATAGAATTTGATTTGATTTGGCTTTGGACTCTCATTGGTCTCTTCCTTTAGAAGTTGTCTTCTCGGTGCCTCTGTGTATGTTTGTGAAGCTTGGATTAAATTTACTATCTGAGATAAGCCTGACAAATTTACTATAACTTTAAAGCAGATAAGCATAGTCACTCCTGAGGCTAGAACATTATAAGGAAGATAAGTCTGTCATTGGGTATTGATCATTGTAGCTGTATTAAATCACAGCATTCACAGTCAGTATATGCCCAATTAAAGGAGTCTGCAAAGAGAGGATTTTTGCCTTCCTTCATCCGTTTATGGATTTTACGGTTAGAGTAAACTCTTTTTTTTTTTTTTACTGGGGTAGACAAATATTTTAAATTAAATAAACAGCATCTGTTAGAAGCAAGATCTTAGAATAAGTATCAATTTGCTCCATGGCAACAGGGACTTTGTATTATATAAAGTTTGTAGAGGAATTGGAATAGCACTTAGTACTTTGACTTATATATTACTTCACAGTGCTTCACAGCCCTCTCTAAGCAGTTTACAAAGTCAGCATATTGCCCCCAACAATCTGGGTCCTCATTTTACTGATCTCGGAAGGATGGAAAACTGAATCTACCTTGAGCCTGGTGAGGATTAAACTCCTGACAGTGAAATATTTTGAAATATTAATTTTATGTGTCCACACCATTTATGCTTGATGAGATGGATGTTTCCATACATATCATTTTTAATGTACAAATATGGGCAAAATATGAAGCAAGTAAACCTTTCTGAATATCAGACAAGATAAATGTCTGAGTCATGTTTTAAAATGTCTGCCAAAGGATCCTGAGAAAAGTATAGTTTGTCACGTAAAAATTTTTTTGGGAAGATTTTATTGCACAGCACACCTTTTGTACCTTCAATTTATTATTTGTTATTGGATCCAAGACTGGCATTAGTAACATGCAAGGCCTTGTATATATCCCTTCCTTTATGGAAAGAACACTCTATTCAATGTCCTTTTTTTAATTACTGAAGTGTTCCAATGAGTCTGTCAATGGATTATTAGATATGTGGGCTTTTTGTATTTTAAGTACAATTTTGAAGTGCTCTGGACCTTTTATGAACACAATACTTCTTGGTTTCTGTTGTGAATCAATAAAAGTGAATAACCTAAATGCAAATTAGGGGTTGAAAACCTGCACACTTGATTGGTCCTTATACAACAACTTGGGATTGGGCCAGAACCAGTCCCTGATTGGCCACTTTTGGGACTGTCCTTATTGGTCAGTAGTTGGAACCTGTTGCACATTTTCATTGGTTAATAAGGCAGCAGCTAACCCTATAAAAGGGTTACTGCTGCCCATAGCATTGCTCTGTTCCATTCTGATTCCTGTTATTATTAAAGAGTTGAAGTCACTGGTCAGATGTCTGGTCTCCTTATTCTCCAAACTTAACACTGGCGACGAGGGTGGGATGCGGAGACTGAAGAGCTGACTAAACCTACAGAGCAACCTACAGACCACGTGGTTGATCACGCACCATCAACGGCAACATGGCCAGCGGTGTCGTACCACCCGCTCCATTCGACCCAGAAACCGAAGACTGGGAGTCATACATGGATAGGTTCCAGATGTTTCTGGAGACCAACAACATAAAAAATGCAACAGCGGGAAAAAAAAGAGCTATCTTTCTAACTCACTGCGGGCCGACCGTGTTTAAGATGGCAAAGTCACTTGCCAGGCCAGCAGAGGTAAAAGAGATGGACTGGGACGTCCTCGAGCCTTTACTACGGGCTCACTACGCACCTACGGTGCCAACCCTCGTCAGAAGACACGAATATTACCGGAGGGACCAACAGAAAGGTGAAAGCCTTGCCGATTACATCGCGGACCTCCGAAACCTGGGAGGCCTCTGCGGATTCACAAATTTAGAAGAAGCTCTCCGGGACCACCTGGTTCTGGGCCTAGAAGATGGCGCTATCCAGAGCAAAATTATGGCTAAGGGGGACATCAGCCTCACCGATGCCCTTAAAGAAGCCTCGGCAGCAGAGGCGACAAAGAAGTCGGCAGCCCAAATGCGCCGCACCAACGCACCGCTACGTAAACTCGCCACTGATACCTCGCCTCGCTCAGAGAGACACCCGGTATCAACTCACCACGAAGACCTAGAGTCCCCGTCCGACAGCGATGAGGAAGAGGTCAACCGACTTCGAACGGAGAGAGACCAGTCCTCACAACACTCATTTCGACCGTGTGCCGGCTGTGGAGCAAATCACCCACGATCCGGCTGCAAATTCCTTGACGCACTTTGCCGCCATTGCGGGAGACGCGGTCACATCGCAAAGGTTTGCAGGAGCAAACAGAACTCCAAACCCCGACAGGCCGAATTCCAGTCTTCAGGATTCTTCGGCACACACCGAGAAAAGTTGAACCACTCCTACAGAAACAAGCCGTCCACCACTTCCACCAGGCGTGAAGAAACCAAGCGGGAAGAGACCCACCAAACAATCACCATAGGCCACGCTACATCCCTTGATGCCGGGAAAATCCGAGTAAAGGTCGCCATCGAAAACAAACCTTGCGTGATGGAGGTAGACTCGGGATCTTCCCTCTCGATGGTGTCGTGGAAAACGCTCCAACAGCTCCTTCCAACGATTCGCCGCCAAGACCTTAACCCTCAGAGGGTTATACTCAAAGACTATCAGGGCAACCGAATTCCTGTCGTCGGGTCCCGCAGATTCCAGGTCTCATTCAAGGACCGCACCGTCGCACTACCACTGACTGTCGTGGATCGAGACAGGCCTAGTCTTCTAGGCCTGCAATGGTTCAGGCCGCTCGGAATCACTGTAGCCGGAGTCCACAAGGCCGAAAGCGTCGATTGGGAGGAAGCACTCGTGCAAGAATTCCAAGACGTTTTCGCGAACGGACTAGGCAAGTATAAGGGGACCCCAATCTCGTTTAACTTGAACCCTGAAATAGCACCCACCCGCCTTAAGCCGCGTCGGGTGCCGTTCGCCTTAAAGCCTAAAATCGATGAACAACTCGATAAGCTGATAGCGCAGGGCGTACTGGAACCCACCGACCACGCCCGTTGGGAAACCCCGATAGTAACGCCTATCAAGCCTGATGGGTCCCTAAGAATTTGCGGAGACTACCGGGCCACATTAAACCATGCACTGCAGCAAAGTGCTTATCCAGTACCGGTAGTGCAACACTTACTCCATTCTCTGGGCGGCGGGAAAGTTTTTGCCAAACTAGATTTAGCCCAGGCGTATCAACAATTGCCTATAGACCAAACCACAGCCGAGGTGCAAACGATCGTAACACATAGGGGCGCATTTAAATGCAACCGGCTCCAATTCGGAGTAAGCGTCGCCCCTGGAATCTTCCAGAGTTTAATGGAAAGGTTGTTACAAGGGATAAAAGGCGTTGTCCCATATTTCGACGATGTACTCATCGCCGCACCTAACAAAGACATCCTAGAAAAACGACTCAGAGAGGTTTTACGAAGATTCCAAAATGCAGGCCTCAGAGTAAAAAAAGATAAATGCCACTTATGTACCGAAAAAGTAGAATTTTTGGGATACCTCCTGGACAGCCAAGGAATTCATCCCACCGAAGACAAATTACGAGCAATTAAAAAGGCACCCACTCCTAGGAACAAGGCAGACCTACAGGCGTTCCTTGGACTTATCAATTTCTATAATGTGTTTTTACCCCACAAAGCAACAGTAGCTGAACCATTGCATAGACTATTAGACAAAAAAGCAACGTGGGTTTGGGGACAACGGGAACAACTTGCTTTCCAACAAGTGAAGAAATTGCTAACTTCTGATTCAGTACTTATGCAGTACAACGAGACTCTGCCGCTCACTATCACGTGTGATGCATCACCTTTTGGGGTTGGGGCAATTCTGGCCCACGTGTTACCAAATGGAGCAGAAGCCCCCATCGCGTTTTTTTCGCGAACCTTAGCTAAAGCTGAACGAAATTATAGTCAGCTGGACAAAGAAGCTTTAGCTATTGTTGCTGCAGTTAAAAGATTTCACGAATATGTTTATGGCCGTGCGTTTACAATAATCACTGATCATAAACCGCTACTGGGGATCATTGTGGGTAATAAACCAACCCCGTATATATTGTCCCCCAGAATGACCCGTTGGTCTGAATTCCTGGCGGCCTACAACTACACCTTGCAGCACCGCCTGGGGAAATCGATTCTCCACGCCGATGCATTGAGCAGAACACCGCTCCCAGACGCTGTTGTGGATCCAGCCCCAACCCTCTCAACACTACAGATTGAAACTCTACAGGCACCACCCTTGACGGCTAGAGACATTGCTTTTGAAACGAAACGTGACCCAGTTCTGCAACACATACTACGCTGGGTTGAACGGGGGTGGCCGACGGACCAAATTGAACCTGAATGGGCGCCCTTCAAAGCCCGCCAAACCGAGCTGTTTTCCCAAAAAGGCTGTATCTTGTGGGGCGATCGAGTCGTAATCCCTGGCAAATTGCAACAGACTGTGTTGGCGGTATTGCATGAGGGACATCCAGGCATTGTGCGGATGAAATCACTCGCACGCAGCTACGCTTGGTGGCCGGGAATCGACAAAAGAATTGAGGCCTGGGTCGCTACGTGCCAACGTTGCCAGGACATCAGCAACGCCCCACCGAAAGCAAGCCCAACCGAATGGGAAACACCGAGGGGACCGTGGTCCCGTATTCATATTGACTTTGCGGGGCCTACCAAAGGTCACACTTTCCTGATTACTGTCGACGCCTATTCTAACTGGCTCGAAATTCATCGAATGCACACAACTACAACCGACTCAGTTATTAATAAATTAAACAGACTATTTGCCACGCACGGGTTTCCGGACGTGTTGGTCTCGGACAACGGCCCGCAGTTCACTGCATTGCCCTTTGAATAATATCTGGCTGATCGGGGCATCCGCCACGCGCTGACCTCGCCCGCGCACCCTGTGGCGAATGGACGTGCAGAACGCATGGTACAATTTGTGAAAAAGACCCTGCATAAAATGGAATTTGGCAACATCGACGAGAAAATCAATCGAATCCTCTTATTGCAGCACATCACGCCCCACAGCGTGACCAACAAAACACCCGCTGAACTTCTTATGGGGCGGAAAATACGATCGCACCTTGACCGGCTCCACCCCGCTTTCGCACCAGAAAAACCTTTCGGCTCCAGCAGCAAATGCCGGGAATTTAAGGTAGGCGATTTAATCTTTGCCAAAAACTTTTCCGGCGACCCGTTATGGATACCCGCAACCGTTACCCACCTCACCGGGCCTAGATCTTACCGCCTGCTAACAGACGATGGGAGGGTGTGGAAACGCCACATAGACCAACTCCGATCGAGATGACCACCCAGCGGCCATGACTTCCCCGGTTCAACAACTCAAGGGGGAGGGAGTATTGAGGGAATTGACTTTGATACAACTAATAGCAGGTCAACGGGAGCCCTACAGCCCAGCGAAGCACCGGAACGAGAAGCGGGGAGGGAGTTGATGTCTTCAGGGAACTTTAATACGGGGGAAAACGAACTGCAAAACCCCGAAGAAACACGCAGCAGCAGAGACAACCACAGTGAATGCAGCACGGAATCGCCGTGCAGCGAAATAGAACTTAACAATGGTCATCCAAACGCTCCACCGGAACCGGACATTGGACAAAACCCGGTGGAGCCTCGGAAATCATCCAGGCAGACCAAATGGCCTGCCTATCTTGAGGATTTTATCACAGCTCCCCTCAAACGGAACCCAAGGGGGAGGGGTGTTGTGAATCAATAAAAGTGAATAACCTAAATGCAAATTAGGGGTTGAAAACCTGCACACTTGATTGGTCCTTATATAACAACTTGGGATTGGGCCAGAACCAGTCCCTGATTGGCCACTTTTGGGACTGTCCTTATTGGTCAGTAGTTGGAACCTGTTGCACATTTTCATTGGTTAATAAGGCAGCAGCTAACCCTATAAAAGGGTTACTGCTGCCCATAGCATTGCTCTGTTCCATTCTGATTCCTGTTATTATTAAAGAGTTGAAGTCACTGGTCAGATGTCTGGTCTCCTTATTCTCCAAACTTAACAGTTTCTTTTTAAAGAAATCTAGCCCAGATCTGGGAATGAAACAACCTGAAAAAAGGATTTTACTTCTGAAACACTTCCACTCCTTAAATGTAAGGTAACTCTTGCAACAACAGCACCCTTTGCTTCTGCTTTCATGGAACCTGGATAAAATTCAGAGCCCATAAATATATAACAGAGATAGATGAGGAACCCACCCCATTCAGAATGACTGTCAGTTGTTATGGAAGAACAAGGGTTCCAGTTGTTATTTCTTGTTTGTTAACTAATTTTGTAGACAATGCTTAAGGACACATGATGGTTCAGTAATTAAAGATGGTGAGGATGTCATCTGACATCCTCTGAGTGCTATGTAACGGGATGAGCTCCCATTCCTTATAACTTTAGTCCTATGTAAATATATTAAATTACAAATTGTCTTTAGTGCTTGGTGCAAATCCTCAGCCTTAATATGATCAACCTTGAAGACCTGCTGAATGGATTAACAAATCAATTATGTGTCCCATTAGATGTAGATAGAGTCTGTGTCTGTCCAGGGGTGAGATTCAAATTTTGTAACAACCAGTTCTGTGGGCATGGCCATGTGACTAAGTGGGCATGGCCTTTTTTGGCAGCAAACCCCCACCTGTTTTTTTGGGCTTTCTGGGCCTCAGGGAAGCCTCCTGGGGGGTATTTTTGCTCCCAGAAGGCTTCCCTGGCACCCAGGAAGGAAAAAAATTGAGCTGAGGGTGCGCAGCACTCCCCTGAACTCTGTTTTGGGGGCCCAGGGAAGCCTCCTGGGGGGGGCATTTTTGATCCCAGAAGGCTTCCCTGGGGATCAGGAAGGAAAAAAATTGAAGGGGGGGGGGAGCGGATGTGTGTGCTATGCCCTCCCCTCCATTTTTTCCCTTCCTCAGGGAAGCCTGGGCGAAGCAATAAGTAAGTGAGGGAATCCCGACACAGCTGATCATAGCAACAGCTGATCATTGGGAGGGGAAAAAAGAAATACCTTAAGGAGTGACTGGGCAGGGAAGAGTGCAGTCAACAATGTCGGACATGTGTGCAATGTTGCTCATGCGTGATAAGGACTGACTGAGCAGGGAGGGGGTGGTGGAAAGGGGCGGGGCCAGCTAGGGACACTATTTGCCGGTTCTCTGAACTGTACAGAATCATAATAACCGGTTCTATAGAACCTGTCCGAACCGGTAGAATCCCACCCCTGCGTCTGTCTCTCTGGGTATGATAGATATTCCTTTGGTTTAAAAAAAAAGACATACTGTTGTGAATTTCATACATTGGACAGGGCACTGCAAACATAGAGTTTAAATATCTGTTTAATTAACTGAGATAATTACAGCTTTTATAATATAAACCAGACTTATTCAATATGGAACTATGTTGTGATAGATTCCAGATTTGTTTACCATTACAATGCAGATAGAAAGAAAAAACAAATGTGAGCAAAATCAAGGCACAAATTATCCCAACCCATCCTTTTTCAGTCTAAGGAGCAGTGAATTCTGAGCTCTTTTTCCTTGCTATTCAGTCCTTCCTCCCTTGTTTTTCTCATTCATTACTTTGTGGGAACCCAGCTGATCAGAACTCAATGTTTATTTGCCCAGTGTTGTTCACTTTCTTTCTTTTTTTTTAAAAAAAAAATCTATATGACAAGAACAAGATGAGGTTTAGTGATACTGGTGTTCAGTTGGGCAGAACCTCTCAACTTATGGATGGTACCAAGCTATTTATAACTATGAAAGAAGAAGGAATTTCAGCTACCTACACTGAATGCATTGTAGAAGAGGAAACTCTCCCTTCAAAAATAGCAATGCATCAAAGACTTTTGAGTGAATAATGGACACTTTCTGAGTAAACAAACTTAGTAACTATATTTTACCTGTCGACCTGCTGGCTTTCTGGTTTGCTACCTGCTGCTATTATGTATTTAATGTAGGCCTGCATACCAACCCACTGAGCTAAAGGCAGCCCACCCATGACTTTATGAAATTTCTGGTTTTGCTGCTTGCTTCAGACTACAAAAGCAGAAGTGCTACCATTCAACTAGCAGAGCACAATAAATCATGATTGAAAAATACTACAGTGGGCAGGTTATGTAGGTTATATCAGAGTGCAGAACCACCTAAACAACCAAAATATAACAGATGGAATATGCAGTCCATATCTAGATCCACAAATGATCACAAAAATAAATGCTTATTAAAATTCATTGATATTTGATTAAGTACCCTAGGGTTACAGATTGTGATTAACACATGATAGTTATCTGTCAGCTCTTGAGTACATAAATAAAATACCTCAATTCAATAAAATTTAAATTCCATCTATGTAAATAAGTCTAAGTTCAGTGTACAAATACAAATCAAAAAGCTTTCTTGGGTAAATCAATGGCATATCTGGTCCAGAATTCTGTATCATAAAGGGATCTAATAGATATACTTAGGACGTTCACACATATGGACAGGAGAACATCTGAATAAACATAAACAATGATAGAATAGTATTACATTTGACATTTGGATAATGATATGCACATCCCCAAATAGCTAAAACTCCAAAGCATGATTTAAAAAAAAACCTGTTGTAATATTGTACACTTAGTGGAGTTAATCAGTTGAGTAGTGCGGTGGCCAAGAGGTGCAGTTCTCACCTCACAGTTAGGAGGCTGTGAGTTCGATCCTAGGTAAAGGCAGATATTTCTTTCTCTGGGGCACACTGAGGATAGATCTGCTGAATAAAATTCCACATTGGTGACAGGAAGGACATCCAGCCAGTAAATACTCAGCTCCATTCAATTGCCTATACTCCATCCTGCAAGAAATTATGGGGTCATTAAAAGATGATGATGAGTGGAGTTAATCAGTTTCCTAAATTGACTTGACTATATAAAAATATTAAATAGACATATATATATATATATGAAATATAAATACTAAATATGAAATATAAATACTAAATATGAACGATGTATTTAAATTTTGTTTTCTGAACATTTTTGGGTGTATATTACAGATTTTTGGCTTCTATGAAAATAGCCTGTAATTTACCCTGCCACATACCATTTTATAGAAATCTTCTATTTTTACACAAAGGCAGTGTATACTTTTCATCACTTGTATGAAAGAAGCATACATAAACACGAACTGTTGTTAAAGCACATCCAGTACACCAAATAGAACTGGAATGTCTGTTGAGATCTAAAAGTAGTGACTCCATTGCTTGGAATACTATTTGGATATATCATTACCAAGTACTGATCTTACATATGCAAATGGGAAAACCATGCAATAGAACCACATTAAATTAAAAAGAAATTGCCACTCTGAAAGAATTTGGTTCCAGAATAGAAAAAACGTGGCACATGAATCATTTGTTGACCCAATAGATATTTTTGACTTCACTTTACATAAAACTCAGATCCATGGACAAATTTGTTAAAGTGATGAACAAGGAAGGTTTACATTATCTGAGACAGAAGTTTCCAAGATTAAGGAAAGCATTTTTGTCCACAGACCAGATACATCGTCAATGACAAGCGGTTGGAAGATCTGTTAGTGGGGACAGAGAAAATAACTTGGAAAGCATTCAAGGATGTCATTGAATTTTTTCTTGGCAACTAAAGAACACCAAATTACATTCAGCTGGTTGACAATTCTTAAAGAATATAAGACCATGAAGTGCAACATGTCACTGAAGATTCATTTTCGGCATTCATTCAACTTGGAGTTCTTTTCCAAAAGTCTAGGGGCAATCATTAATGAAATTGGTGAGCTGTTTCACCAAGACATTGCCACAATGTCAAAACAGTATTAGGGCAACTGGAACCTGTAAGTGCTGGCTGACTGTTGCTTTGTGCACAAGCTCTACATTTCAAAAAGCCCTTTTTCAACTCAATTATTTACCTTCTGCTGCATCCCCGGTGAGTAAAACAGCTGATGTGCAGAAAACTGCTCACCTGCGTGAATCAGCTGTGCTAAAAAACCAGGAAATAAAGCACAGGAAAGAATAGGGGTAGGTTGGCAGGGCCAAATGCTCACCAGAACTACCGGTTCACCTGAACTGGTCCGAACCAGTAGAATCCCCCTCTGGGCACAATCCCAAAGCCTGTAGTTGTGCTGATTCTCTTTTTGAATTACATAGGAAAGCAAACTAGTAAAATTATTAGGCTCTATCTTGAAGCAAATTATTTTGATCTGTCTTCATCATTGTACTTGTAATTAAGATTTCTAATAGGGTTATTTTTGTACAGATTAAATGTTACACTGTTTCCTGCACAAATCTCATCTTTAAATTAATGATGTTGTTTGTAGGCAACCGAAAGCAGTTATCTCCTATTGAGTTGGGAGTATTAAGATGTACATATCCTGCATTTCATTATGAATTATTAACACTTCTTAGACTCAAACACAGGTCAGCAGAAGTTTACACATTTTGTCTGTTTTCTTACTGATTAAGTGCTGTACGAGCTGTGATTGAATTGTAAAAGAATGGAATATAATAAAACACACTGATTAAAAATATTCTATACAAGACATTTTTCCTGGCACAATAAACTGCTTATTGAATTATGGAAATGGAAATTGAAAGCTCAAAAACCAAGTAACTGTTATAAAGCTTATGGAGTAATAAAATGATAGATATATAGATACCACTTAGGAACATTTTTCTTTTCTAGTAGGGTTGAACATATAACTATTCTAACATACCATCAAAAAGCTCGTCACATTTTTTTTAAGAAGTGGCAGATTTTGTGGCCGTGTTGAGACTGAAATGAATTAAGAGGATAGTTTTAACCAAAATAGATTTTCTTTTTAAAACTGAAAGTGCAGAATTATGATTTTATGAGATTATCAAAAAAAGAGCAAAATCCCCCTCAGGTTTTGTAGTTTTTGTTCCACAACATCTGACATTCAATTTTATATAATCATACATAGATGGTAACAGTGATCTTAACTTTAAATGTGTTTTAATCATCAAACCTTGGTTTCTAAGTTCTACTTTCTTATTGTTTCTAAGGATGGAACGCTGGAAAAATTAAGCTATCTATCTTATAACAATATATAGGTGTATTAAAATACATTAAAATATACCATGACTTTTAGAAAGTCTTGAATCCATGAGGGGGACAGAAGAGGAAGAGGAAGAAATAGAATAAAAATTGATAAATTGGTGAAGCAATTCAACTTTCCACTTTCAATAAAGGCAACATTGGTTCCAATTTTCATATTAACTTTTACTAACATACACACAAATTGAGAGTTCTTTGTATATTTCCAAATCTTGTAATGTAGTTTTACAACTAAAATGCGCACAAATGTGTGCATAAGATAGAAAGCAAATGTTTGATGCATTGTGGAGGAAACCGCTGGAAAAGGGGATGGTGCACCTTCATTTAGCCCCTTAAGTCCTGTTCAGAATATCTGACCAATGTCTTCTAGTATCACAGAAAAGCGAATGTCCACAGAAAGTAACATAAATTTTACCTGGGATATTAGAGAACCTTCTTCTTTTCTGAACGTGGTGATAATGAAAGCTTTATTATGCTCTAAACTACAGCAATAGAATTTCAGGGTCACAAAAAAAACACTTGTGGCAAGCCAGTGAACTTCTTTTGTGTCTGTAAACCAAACACCCAATTTCACCGAGAACTTTATACAAAAGAATATTTGGTTATACTCGAGGCAGACCATTTGAAATAACAGATAAAAATATTAATACAAAATAGCCAGGATAATATAATTCAAACAACAAAAATTGGAGCAGCAATACTGGATATGTTCCCCCCCCCCAACTTTTTCTTGAAAAGCATTACAGGTATTCCTCGACTTACAACAGTTTGTTTAGGAACCTTTCGTAGTTACAACGGCATTGAAAAAAACAATTTATGTCCATTTTTCATACGTATGGCCATTGCCATAAATAGGATTTGGTAATCCAAAAGATATTAGAATGTGTGGAAATGGACACACTCACCCTAGAGTTAAAAGGTAAAGAAGATTCGGAGTATTATGTGGTATAGGAAAATTGGTATGGATGGATGGACAATAGGAATAAGAATAGTAGAGATAAGAAGAAAGTATATAAATGTATATAAATGAGTAGAAATGTATGGAAATGTGTATTTGTAACAAAGATGCCTCAGTACTGTTAAAGATGTGATTGAGATGTGTAAAGAGAAAAAAATTGCAATAAAAATATAATTTAAAAAAAATTCTTCCACTTCCCACTATCCTGTCAGATGGCTGAGAATTTCTACAGACTTGAATCGTGTTACTAACTTAACAATTGCAGTGATTCACTTATCAAATGTAGCAAGAGAAGTCGTAAGATGGGGCAAAGTTCACTTTACAAATTTCTCACTTAGCAACATAAAGTCTGGGCTTAATAGTAGTCTTAAATTGAGGACTACCTTTAATTACTTTCCTATGGACTGAGGAATCTTGTTTCTCCAATCTTCATGTTTTCTCATTATATTGCTACAAATTTTCATTTGTTGTAAATATATGACAACCTTTACAAATACAGAATCAAACAATTACTGAATTGCTCACACTGGATAATCAGCAGTTCTCAGAATACCTCTCTTAAAATCAACTGCTATTAATCTTTCAAACTGAGTATATATATTTTAAGCACTTTTTTCCCTTTGTTATATTTTCCTGTGGTTGGACTCTGTTGGCAAACTCGTTTGTTCTCACAGATCACTCATTCAGTTTGGCTTTCATTTGTTGAATTTTGCTGTGATGAAATCTTCATGGGAAATCTAGCCATCTGGCAGTCTTTCCATGGGGCTCATGATATTTACTATCACATCAACTTGCAACAGACAACAGCTCTCAAATGATTTGAGAGTTAGCATGAATGAAATGCCTTTGATTTATTATAATTTTAAGCACATATTTATTTCATATTTAACTTTTTTGATTCATCATGTTCATTATATGGGAATAAAAACTTAGTTTTCTTTATTTATTCTTTTATTACTTTTAAATTTATAATAGAAAAACAAAAAAGAACCACAAAGATAAAATATATTTATTGTCAAAGAAAAGGAAAAACACACATAGAAAATGTGTTTTTTATAAAACTGAAAAAATACAACAAAAATATATCATTTTAGCTGTTAACTAGTTACAATTCTATATAATCATTTAATGCAATTATTCAAGTATATAAACATGCATTTATATGATTATCATATTTTACATACTGTATTTTGTATAAGTGAGTCCCAAATTTCATTATTTTTGCCCATACAAAGCCTGTATACAATCCACTCAGAGATGGCAAGTAATCAGGTTTATAATCCATTGAGTGATATGGGCCATACCTTTATTTTTCCAATGCTGCAGTATCCAGTTTTTGGCCATAATAAGAACCCATTGATCTTGTCTGGTTGTAAAATTCCAAAAACTAGGTATGTAGTTTTAAAAAAAAGAATAGGAATTTAATAAGATTTTATTAACATAAGGAATTTAAATCTCTCTCAGTCACTTCCATGATTTCTATGGCACTGACTACTTGCCCTTGAACAGAAGACCAATAAAAGTGGTGGTCTTAACAACTAAATCCAATGCAAATGCTGTATATAATACTTTACAAATAGGTTTCATAAATCTTCCATTTTTGCTAGTCGATTCTCCTTGTAGATACTTGGTCAATCTCTTTGATGGTTGTAATAAATATCTGATTGGCTGATTTGGCATAGTTGACCACAAGGTGTGGAAGCCTTCTCCAGAGACAGCAAGATTGGTCTGATTTATTATACTGCTGTTATTAATAACTGCATAGTCTAAGTGTTCCATTTTATCAAACAAACTTGCAATTGATTATATATTATCTTTCTATTCTGTACTTTCTGCAATACATTCAAACATGTCACTTCTCCATCAGAACATATGGAGATAGGTTGGATCAATGAATGAAACTAATAAATTTTGTAATCAAATAGGCAACTAAGCCCAGATCTCTCATCTTACCATAATAAATAACCACTACACTCTATTATATGTGTGGAAACATTTTTCACAGGAATGGTTTCCTCTTTTTTTTGTGCCACATTTGAGAAAGCAATTCAACTGAGATAAAATATGAAGTTCTTCTTCTCTTAACATTATACTGCAATTTTATTTTGATACGAGTAATACCTAATTCTGAACCTTTGAATACAGCATTAAATTAAATTGCATTTTATTGCTAAATTAATATCATTTCCCAGATACAGACAAGCACTCATGCATAAACAGTGAATTATAATTTATGTATAAACTTATTCTCTTTCGAACAGTCCGAGTTTTTCCCCAGCTTGCCATGAGAGTTCTTTCTGTAATCTGTTTTTATTGGCCTTTGCTATAAATGTAGTAGAAAATATGAGTTCAGGATCAGAACAATCCAAAGTAGAGAGACTCCAGGTTTCATGAATTTGTGTGTGTGTGTGTGTGTGTGTGTGTGTTGTGGCTACCAAATCTTCAGCACATGTCATCTCCACCTCATAGAAATAAAAGATCAGGGCATGCAGAGCAATGGTGGGATTCAATTTTTTTTAACTACCGGTTCTGTGGGTTTGGCTTGGTGGGTGTGGCAGGGAAGGATACTGTAAAATCCCCAGTCAGAGGTAGTATTTGCTGGTCCTCTGAACTACTCAAAATCTCCACTATCAGTTTTCCAGAACTGGTCAGAACCTGCTGAATTCCACCTCTGATGCAGAGCTGGGAGGGAGAAGAATTATTATGAAACAGCTACCTTCTTTTAAGTAGAAGTTACAAGGTGCTTGGATGTTGTCAAAGAAAGACACACTCTCTTCTTTTGGCAATGAAAAAGAGAAGAACAGTTACCAATTCCTTAAAGAATCTCAGACCAAAAAAACTGAGAAGAAATTTGACCCATTTGTTTTAACATGCCGAATGGAACAGTTATCCTCTACAGCAGGGGTCTCCAACCTTGGCAACTTTAAGCCTGGAGGACTTCAACTCCCAGAATGCTCCAGCCAGCATTCTGGGAGTTGAAGTCCTCCAGGCTTAAAGTTGCCAAGGTTGGAGACCCCTGCTCTACAGCAAAGTTCCCCAACCTTTCCTCATTGTGGGGAAGAGGCGAAAGGAGATAATTTTAAGGGAGTGGCAGGCACATGTGCCGGTGCATGCATGTGCAAATACCTGCAACATTTGTGTCAATACTCTCACAAGAGTGCATGAGAGCCCATGACAAGAGTTGTCAGTCCCAATTACAATCAGTAAATGAGGACTACATACAAACTACACCATTGTACTTTTGGTTTTAGCCAAATCCTAACTTCTTCTGCAGCAGGATGTTTAAAAACAGGATGTAAGTTTTCATAGCCCCAAAAAGAGTAAGTTGAGGTCCTTGATATCTTGTTAATTTCAGGCACTCTCATGTATGTGCACTTGCATACATTAAAGAAAGATATGCAAAGATAAACAAAAACAAAAATGAATCTCAATCAACAATTCTGCCCAGATGCCAGTATATGCTTCACTTTATCGGAAAGAATGTGCAATAGCTTGATTTTATAGCATATTTTCATTGCCTCCATTTGTTTCCTTAGGATAACACCATGTTTTCTTTAAAAAAGTATGCCTCAAAGTTGCAGTGAAGAACCTTGAAAACATCGGCATACTTTTGAAAGCAGGGAAAATCCAGAGGCCTTTTGCTTAATGAAGGGCATTGAATCTGAATTAACATTTCAAAGAGCAGCATAGAATCAAGGGTAGGCTGCATTTTTAAAGTATCATTTATCATTATGATCTTCTGTTTACTACTTTTTAGTAAAGCTTCTCTTTGGAGTTTCTTTTTTCTTAGCTACAATAATTTCCTCTTCCATTATGTGAGGTAATATGTCTTTTCATCTGCTGCTCTTAACCTGCCTTTTTTTTCAAAAGGAAGCTTACAAATAATTCCAAGGGACGATTTAACCTAAAAGCATTTAATGGTTAGGTATTTGTTTGCCAGTTTTAGTAAAGAATGTTATAAATCTTGATAACTAAACTTTGCACTAAATGTTAAATTAACATGCTCCACAAATTTTTCTTATTGAACAAATCTTTAGTGTCATTATCTGGTCATGAATCATTCTGTGCCTGTCTGGATTTTTTACAGGTTAGAAATAAATGTATTTATTTAATCTAAATTAAAAAGAAACATTTTATCTAATAATTGGCAAATTTAAGAGCCTCAGTGAGATGAATCTTTTAGACCATATGGTTGTTTTTTCCCTACTTCAACTGATGAAAGATATTGGAAGAGTTTTACTTTACATTCAAAGAAAAGGAGGCATTATAATTTTACTTGTGTCTGATTAGAATGATCTGGAAAGAGTGCAAAAAAGAGCCACAGGGATTATTAGGGGGCTGGAAGCTAAAGCATATAAGAAATGGTTGCAGAATTTATGTAGGTCTAGTCAAGTGAAAAGAAAGACTAGGGACAACATATATTCCAATATATATATGTTCCAATATTTGAGGTGCTGCCACAAAGAAGAAGAGGTTAATCTATTTTCCAAAGCATTAGAAGGCAAGACAAGAAACAATGGATGGAAACTAAGAAGGAGAGAGCCAACCTAGAAATAATCAACACTTGTGTGGAAAAAAAGCTGCCATTTCTCTAAAAGCATAAATATATGTACTCAAGAAATGTCAGGGAACAGAGTTTCTCCATAAGACTGATGTGTATAATATTAATCATGATTATTATTGGAAAAGATAAACATCCTAGGTTAAGCTAAATAAAGTTTATGAACTGAGTATGTGGGTACCTTCCTAGCATTCAATTCATTCACTAGAGGTATTCTAGAGTAAATGCTCTACTTGGCTGGGTAAAACTAAAAGAAACAAGTCATCTCCAGCTTTGAAAAGACATATCCATCAGTAGTCCTCAAACTCCTTAAATGTCAGAACATTCTCTTCTTCTTTCACTCTTTTTTTCCCATTGTTATGGTTTTCCCTCAGTCAACTGCTGCTTCACTTTTATTTCTTCCTCGTCTGAAAGCTCTTAGGAACAGATCTCTCTCTGACAGAGTATAATAAGTCAGTATTGGCTGTGTGACAGCATGGATTATAGTAATGTACTGAATTAGATACAAAAGAGAATAAACACTCTCTTTTTGGAAAAAAGTGTAAAAAGATATATTATGGGTATTGTTAAAAATAAAATGTATTATGCAACATTGAGTATAATATATTGTATACCAGAGGTGGGATTCTACCAGTTCGCACCCATTCGCTAGAACCGGTTAACATTCTAAGCAGTTTGGAGAACCGGTTGTTAGAAGAAATTACTGGCCTAATCCTGTAAGGAAGGCAGGAAGGAAACATTCTGGTGTTGCTTACAGAAACTGCCTCTCCATTAACCCTTATTACATTCTTGGCAGGACTAGACTTCCTGTCTCAGGGACTTCTCTGGAGTTTTTTTTCCCCCTCCTTTGCTGGTACTTTGCTTGTGTGGAGTGACCATTCAAAGTTACAATGGCACTGAAAAAAGTGACTTATGACCATTTTTCACACTTACTACTGTTGCAGCATCCCCACAGTCATGAGAGGCCAGGTGAGGAGATGTGTGCCTCAATGTGAGTGATATTGATTTGGCCATGCCCAGCCAATAAAATGACCATGAAGCCATGCCCACCAATTAAGCCACACCCACAGAACCAGTTGTTAAAAAAATTGAATCCCACCCCTGTTGTATACCTGATTTGGCTTATAGTTTGTAGCCACTACTACCTATGTTCAATATTTATAGAGGGCAGTTAATCTGTTTATTAAAAAAATATGACTCAATAATTTATGTAGAGATAAGACACTGCTTAAGGGTAATAAAAGCCAACTCAGACAAGGACAAGGCTTACCTTACCTTCAGAATAACTGAACAACAGAGTTGGAAGGGAACTTGGAAGTCTTCTAGTCTAATCCCATGCTCAAGCAAGGGACTCTATTTCAGACAACTGAATGTCCAGTGTATTCTTAAAAGCAGGGGTGGGATTCAAATTTCTTAACAACCGGTTCTGTGGGCATGGCCTAATTTGTGTGTGTGACTTGGTGTCATGTGACTGGGTGGGCATGGCTTGCTGACTGGGCATGACTTGGTGGTCATGTGACTGGCTGGGCATGGCTTGTATGTAAATATTAAAATATTTATGTAAATATTGAATTTTTTATTTAAAAAAGAGCAACCTTTAATCAGGCAAAGCAGGCAGGCAGATTGAGTTTCTTACAGAATCATAGATTCACTCAGAGATCTATTCTCTCTGCAATCTGCTACTTGAGTCTGTCATACAAAATTTGCTTTCAAGCAAACTCACAAAACTAACTCACAACACACCATGTATGTAAATATTGAATTTTTTATTTAAAAAAAGAGTAACTTTTACCCAAAATCAGGCAGAGCAGGCAGGCAGATAGAGTTGCTCACAGATTCACTCAGAGATCTACCTTTCTGCAATCTGCTACCTGAGTCTGCACTGAAAAATAGAATCTTCAGTCCTAAGGAAGGTTCAGCTCTGCTTTTAGATTATCTAGAAAGCAAGAAATCCAACAATTTCCTGCTTTCTAGCTAATCTAAATCTCCCAGCACAGCAGAACAGCTGATGGTTAGGGGGGAAGGAAAAATAGCAACCTACCAAAGGGAGATATGCCAGGGAAGGAGTAAGTGGGCGGGGCAGGGGGGCAGCCAGTGGAATGATTTGCCAGTTCTCCGAACTGCGCAGAATGATAACAACCGGTTCTATAAAACCTGTCTGACCAGGTAGAATCCCACCCCTGCTTAAAAGACTCCAGTGTTGGAGCACTCATAACTTCAGAAGGCAAGCCTTTTCATTGGTTAATTGTTTTCACTCTTAGGAAATTTCTCCTTAATTCTAGACTGGCTCTCTCCTTGCTTAGTTTCCATTCACTGTTTCTTCTCCTGCCCCCTGGTGCTTTGGAAAATAGGTTGACCTCCTCTTCTTTGTGTTGGCCCTTCAATTATTCTAACACTGCTATCATGTCACATGTAGTGGAACATGTTACATTACACATTACATGTGATGTTACATATATATTATATTATATTATATATTATATTATATTATTATATTATATTATATTATATTATATTATATTATATTATATTATATTATATTATATTATATTATATAATATATTATATATTATATTATATTATATTATATTATATTATTATTATATTATATTATATTATATTATATTATATTATATTATATTATATTATATTATATTATATTATATTATATTATATTATATTATATTATATTATATTATATTATATTATTATATTATTATTATAATGTAATAATAATAACATACATTACATATCATGTAGCAGTTCACTCCAAGCAATTGCTGAATCAACAAATTCTTAATAATAATAAAATGTGTTAATTATACAGCAATAAAATGCATTAATAAAATACATTCTACTTGGATTCTAAGTTCTTAATGTCAACTTCTGGATGATCTTAAAACACTCTTCTTTAGTGAGTAAGCTATTGTGATATTTGTCATAATCCATCCATCCAATACTTGTTTGTCAGTACTGCAGTACTGCATTTTCCCTAATTTTGCAGTAAAGTCATTTTTAAACTTCATGTCACTAAATTAAACAAGATTCTTTTCCCCGTTTACTGATTTTTTTTTAATAAAAAAAAACAGCATTCAACTTCCATGGCCCCCATTCCATCATTTCTAAGATTTTGCTGTTGTATGGATGATGGCAGATTACTAGGCTTTCTGTTCATTAGAATGGTCACTGAATCTTTCACCATGAAATGAAGGAGTAGAGGGGAGCCACTTTGGTACAGAGGATAAGGCACCAGGCTAAAACACTGAGTGGCTGTGAGTTTCAATCCCACCTTAGGCTTGAAGCCAACTTAGGTCAGTCACTCTCTTAGCTCTAGGCCAGAGATCTCCAAACTTGGCAACTTTAAGACTTGTGGATTTCAATTTCCAGAATTCTCCAGCCAGCTATTCTGGCTGGATAGTTCTGGGAGTTGAAGCCCACAAGTCTTAAAGTTGCCAAGTTTGGGGGTCCCTGCTCTAGGCAAAGCACTTCCAAAAACCTTGCCAAGAAAACAGCAAAGATTTGTCCAGACAATGACCAGAAGTCAACACTGAAATGAAGCCACAACATATGTACTGTATACACATGGGCAGAAGATTCTAAAACTTCTGTTTCATGGCTGTGGTAGTACCAGGGACCATATCACATCCAAGCTGTCAAGGAATATCTTGATTTAGCTCTTTGTGTGAATTCAATATAGCAGCTGCATTCTCCATTTCACAGAAGAGACTGTCTCAATTGGACAAGCCATGAGCGTTGCTGGGCAACAATCCGCCACTGTAGAAAAATTACATTATTTCTATTAATGGAAACTTCATTCTCATTAATTTTGCTTTATTGCAAAAATGCCACACAATGCTAATTAAAGGAGTAGCTCATAAAAGTTGTTGACTCTTATCTAGGCAATACAGGATATTACACACACTTAGTGGCATTAGCTAAACAGAAAAGACAGCTGGGAATTGGGAATTATGATTTGTATCCTTTGTCCTATTGTAGGCTTCCAGTGCCAAAAATTATAGCCAAATGCAGCTGTGTTCAGATTTTACTACAGTTGCCAATACAGCATTTAACAATTTTAGACAATATAGTGTAGTTGTGGAGGCTCTACAGTAAAATTAGCCTAGTCCCAAGCTTTCAGCATATCAATTTGTGACAATGTCATTCACTTTCTATTTGCCTGTAAGGGAAAATAACAAACCTTTTCTTTAGTTTACGTATACAAATAAAGGGAGGTAAATAGAATACAGTAATATTCCTGTTTTCCATCACTGAGATCTATCACCATCTTATTGGGAGTTTGGATTGAAAAACTATTTTAGTTTAGCCTGAGGGCTTGTATTAAGCTAGAATGCCCTTTTCCTTACCGGTCTTAATATATGGTCTCACAAAATTATTTGCTCTACAAAACAGACCTATTTTTTAAAAAGCAGGCAAAGTCAACTTATTACTTTATTTCAGCACATGAAACGGTTGAGTAGTTCCTAACACTCAGAGCAATTATTATTGATATTATTAATAATTAATGGTACATCAAAATAAAATAAATTCTTACAAAAAGAATTGGAATGTTTTGATGATGTGTGTCATCAAAGGGAGAGAGAGAAAGAGAGAGAGAGAGAGAAAAGAGAGAGATGAATACAAACAAGAAATGAACAACAGAAAGAGATTGTGCGGATAACACGAAGGGTACATGCTGACAGAAATGACTGACAAGATCGTGTGGATGCACCTGCATTCAGGAAGATATAGGTGCTTTGAAGTTTCATGGAACATCTTGCAATATAGTGAGACAAGCACATTCTGAATAGTTAAACAGCCATATAAAACAATAAATATAAATAAAGGTTTTCTTTCACTCCAACAATGTTGTTGAGGTAATTCCCCGTTAAGAGAATGAGCGCATACAGGGAGATGTATTTGAGAGAAGTGTTGGAATAATACACACACAGCACACAGATACACTGTACAGTAAATGTAGGTTTTTTACTTTCAATAAACGTTTTAGGCAAAGTTCAAAATAAGCAGTCCAAAATCTTTCACAAGTAAGTCAGTCAATTTTCAGTCCAGGGATAATTCAAATATCAAATTCCAGTATCATAAACAGTTCAGTATCAGACTTACATTAAATCCAGAAATAGCAGTCAATTAGGAAAAATGGAGGAACGGCAATACTTTCCAACAGAAGGAAACAGAGATTCACCCTCTTCTGAGACTCAGACTAAGACAACCCAGGCTTCTGGCTCCATCTTATGGCCGTTTGAAAAACTACACCCAATTGCAGTTTTTGCAATCTCTTAAAAACAGTACTAAAATGTCTATCCTGGCTTATATATTTCTAACCCAAATACCTGTTAGGTGACTTATATTCCTAACAAATGTACTGCAATCTATGCTGCACAGAAATGGCAATAATGTTCCCCAAAGGCAAATTCTGTAGAAAACTTTTGGAATATGATCAGATAGATTGGTAATGTCTTGTAATCGCTAATATTTTCTGTTTGGATAAACTTCTACATGGAAGGAGAACTTATTCACAATTTCCATCCATTATCCAACCATTTGTGCTATTCTTCCAGTCTCCCAAAATCTGCTCCACTACTCCCCTTCCTCTTATTAAAAAAAACAGTCAAATTTTGTGGTGTGTCCACTAAAGTGGCATTTACAAAAACATTTTCTATAGACTACCAAACTGACCTTGCTCAGTATTATCAGAGAAGAGATACAGAGAAATAACTGGAATGTACTTTTAAATAATTACCTAAAAGGTCCTTGTGACTGTACATCATCATATAGTTTCTCTATAGATACTTTTAAAATGTACTTTGGCATGAGATGGATTTATTGTATTATCTCATCTAACAAGTCAAATCCTTGCTTGCTTGCTTGCTTCCTCCCTCCTTCCTCCTTCCTCCCTCCCCTCCCTCCCTCCCTCCCTCCCTCCCTTCCTTCCTTCCTTCCTTCCTTCCTTCCTTCCTTCCTTCCTTCCTTCCTTCCTTCCTTCCTTCCTTCCTTGGTGGCACAGTGGCTGGAATGCAGTATTGCAGGCTAATTCTGGCAATTGCCAGGAGTTTGATCCTGACCGGGTCAAGGTTCCATCCTCCGGGTCAGCCTTCCAACCTTCTGTGGTTGGTAAAATGATGACCCAAATTGTTGGACGCAATATGCTGATTCTGTAAACCGCTTAGAAAGGGCTGAAAAGCACTATAAAGTGGTATATAAATCTAAGTGCTTTTGCTATAGGAAAAGATATACAGGTACAATTGGGCCCATATATTTCCCTCTCTTCTACTACTAATAATTTAGCTGACTATTATGGAACCAGAAAAAAATCCCTAACTATCTCCCTGAGGCTCATGCTCCAAATTGAGCCTGATATATTTGCTGGTTGAGATAAAGATCATAGATGGCACTTGTCTTTATATTGGAAACATTCATGAATCAGCTAGTGTTCATAGTTTTGTTTATCACTCTATCTCTATTAGTAGTTTTTAAACTATGCTAATTAACTCTTTAATTTGTTTATCAGTTGTTCCAGAGAATAAACATTCATGATGATATGATGGAACCCTTGATTTGATCTGAATTTGCCCATCTGATTTGTGGCCAGAGTTCTTTTGTGCTTATCTTATGTGTAATACAAAACTATGGGTAGCTACTAAAAATTAGAAGATAATTGCAGGAAGAAGGAAGAAAGATTAGAAAGAATTTAAACAAAGGACTTATTTTTGTAGTTCAAGTTGTGATTGACAGTAGTCCTACACTTACGTATGTATGATGATGATGATTAATGAAATTGTTGCAAATTTGGATAATCCTAAGTAGAATTTAGGCTATTGTTATTATAGTATCAGTACTAATTTGTAAACATTTCATTTAAGAGATCAGGAACCAGTTTTTCTGATTGTCAATCCTTTCCTATCTACTAAAACTAATACAAGTAAATATTATATTTGGCACTTATTTATAATGTTTACGATTTAATCAGGACTTCTATTTAAACAGATTTGAAACATCAATGTAACACAGTTTTCAAACGTGGTTAATTAAACAACAGAACAAAATTAAATAGTGTTTATATTAGTGACACTTTGATGCCCACTTTGAATTAAGAAAAGAAAAATGATTTGGCTCAGAAATGTTCAAATCTTGATTTCATTACTTGCTTCCCTTCAGGATTCTAATCTTCAGTGCAACATACTTCTATACCAATTTGTTTATCATTATTAATTAAAAAATAAGGGGTAAACTGAACTGAATAATTTTCATTATTTAATTTGTTTTGTGGTGATCCAGTTCTGATTTCCAGTGACTTCAAGGACAATTGTATTGGCAAAATTTTCAGAAATAGTTTGCCTGTATTTTATTACAGAAGTTTTTAGACTTCTCAGTTTAGGACTGATTGACTAGCACTGGCTTTCATGCCTGGCAACATTTTTTAAAAATTATATACTCAAAGTTAGTTAATTTACTTTATTGATTAGCCCATGAGCCATATCAAAATGCAGAACATGAATTATTATTAAAATCCAATAAAAACAATTTAAAATGGAATTGGAATAAAATACAATTAAAAATGAGATTGGAATAAAATATAATAATTTAATATACAGATAAATAAAATATGACAAAATTATATTTCAGTGACACCCCTACAATCTACCCCAATCAGTCCCATATATGCTGATCTAAACTAAACCATTTTGTTCAAATACTGTGCTGTATTAAATGCTGTTTTCAAATTCTGGCTGCACATAAGGTAAGTTGTTTTGATAAGGGATTCCCAATGGCTCATTCATTTAGTATATAGACTGAGGTACCTGTTTCTCATCCTCTTATACAAGCAACAATCAAATAGAAAGTGGACCAGGTCTTCTACCTCTGCCACTCCACAAATGCAGAGATGTCCATTATAGGGTACAGAATGGAATCTCCCATATCTGACCATTGTGTCAAGCTGTTCAAAACTTGCTTATGTGAATATCTCCCTAAGATATTTTGGCAGATGTAACTTTAAATAGCTGTTCTATTTGAAAAGTATGTTTGTATTTACTCAGCCATTTCAAATTACCAACCCTACTAAGGATAGCTATATCACTTTTTGCTTCTCTATCCTTGATTCTTTGGGTAGCTTTTTTTTAAGCTTGTTCCCCTGTTATGCAAGATGTATACTCAGAGTAATTTCCTCACCTTGTGGTTGAAATATCTGACAAGTTCTTTAACAGCATACTGCATGGAGATTTAGACCAAATGGAGAGTAGAAAAGAGGGAAAGTATTACATAGCCAGTGCATATTAAAAAACACCTAATAGCACCACAGATAACAGCAAGACCTGGCCATGACTAAGACCAGGAAGGTTGAAGTAAGATACAGAGGAGCTAATTCTGGCTGCATAAGAATAGGCCTTAAGAACAAATGTGTACAAACCCAGAACTGAGAAGCAGCAGCAGACAGCAAATGCCATCTTACAAAGAAGCTGGAGAAGCAGTGGACTACTTCATTAATTGCTGCAAAAGTATGATCCCACAGACTACAGACAACATCATGATAAAGTAGCAACAATTGTGCATTTGAAATCACATTTGCCTGCAAGCAAGAACTGTGAGAAATACAAAATAGACAAAGAAATAGAAAATGAAGAAGTACTCTGGGACTTTAGAATTCAAACAATCAAGCACCAGCCACATAATATCCTAGACTTAACAATTGTTGGTAAAAAAAAAAAAAAATTGATTAATTATTTGGAACAGAAAGCCACCCCCCCCCCCCCCGCCCCCCGGCCACGCCCCAGCCTTAGAAGCCCCCTCGACTGGCAGCCACCCACTAACCAAAACCCATCCATTAAAAAAACACCTTGAATATATTAAAGAAATAAAAAAAAAAAAATCAGAAATTTGGGAAATTAAATAAAAAAAAAAAAAAAAAAGACAAAAAATATTTGGCTAATGTCCTTTGCAGTACTCAGAGACAGCAAAATAGGAGATAAAGTATTGCAGAAAATCACAACATACAGAAGCCTGTAAATCAAATGACTGTGGCAAAAGAAAACAATTAGATGCAATCCCAAAACAACTAGACATTATTTGAACACTGATGGCATCAACAGAATCACCACCAGTCAATTGCAAAAGGCAGCTTTACTTGGAACAGCTTACATCCTGAGATGATACCTTTAACAGTAACAAAGAGTGACATCTGCTTATCCCAGATCTTTGGGAAGGACTCAACTGGTGTATAAAAATGGCAAATCCAAGCTAAAGAGCTGACTGTACAACCAATCATAGTTTGCCTATATCATTTGGAAACCTATAGTTTATATTTTGCTTGTTTTATGATTGGAATTACTTTGCTTGTGGTTGCTTGATAAATGAGTTTCCTTGCCTAACATAATTTCAGACTCATGAAGAAACTAGGAATGGTAGCAGGAATGGTAGCATTCTTATTCCAAGAATATTTTACTTCTGAAAATACTTTTCTCTAGTTCATGAGTTTCATGAGTTATTGTTTTCGTCTTCAAAGATGTGTGCGTGGTGTTTATAATTATGGTAATATAAAGTAAAGAAAAAACATTGTAAATCTACAAAGTGTGTCATTTCAAAATAAATTTATTTTGAACTCTCAGAGCTATTATTTATGAAACTCAAAGCTCATATTTAAAATTACAGTTTGGTGTTTTGTTTTTGAATTGTTGTATTTCTGTCTATACTCACTGAATATATTTTAAATATATTCTTTGAAGCTATGCTCAAGAGCCACAGGGGTCTGAGAATTCAGATTGTGCACATTTTGTGTAAGTCTGCTCCTCAACAGTAATTGCTGCCACTGTGTTTTTATTCCAGCCTTCATTGTTATTTCACCTTTTTTTTCTTTTTAAAAAAGTAGTTTCTGAAACAACTACACTGTTCATTCACTGATCTGCACTTGGAAATAAGTGCATTGTTCTCACTGAAACCTTAGCTCTCAAAAAGCATAGGATTAGGTATGTTTTCTGTTCATGTTTCAAAATGGTTAGGAAATTCGATATCTTCCTTGATAAATCTTGCATTCAGAATTCATATATTACAGCATCCTGAAAGAAAGCTACTAAAGTTATTTAGCTAATAATTCAAGTATTATATGCAATTTCAGGTTTGCCATAACTTCAGTTTTTATTCAGTTAACATTCAACTAAAATATTGCTTTTCACTTTTTAATCTTTGGAGAGAAGAGCATGAATATATTATTTTCATTATTTGAGACGTAGATGAGACATTACATTGGAGCAGCTTCATTTTAAAAAATGCATATGACATTTTCCAAAACCATTACAATTTAAATATTTTTTTAATTCCCTCTTTGGCATTCATCCAGCATAAAATGATAAGAAATGCACATTCTCCTTAAGCATATTTTCCCTTTATCTGGGAATATGCAGTGAGCATTTTTGTCTGTATATCAGATCCTCCATGGATACAAGCAATTTTCTCATTCCCTATTTCCCATTCTGTTGATAATTTATATTAAACGTATAAAGTCCATTGTGGTACCATCACAAGATTTAGCAAAGAACCAGAAGGAGTTTTTAATACTGAGGAATGTAGGGATAAAATGGGTTCTTTAAATAAATCATATAGAGGAAAATGTCTAAAATAAATGGAAAATTAAGCAAGATACAAACAAGAATATTCATGAGCATGTTGTTTTAAAACTGATATAAATATTTCTAAATGGAATAATGGTACAATTGTACATTGCATCTTTAGAATGTAGTATAAGAAACCAAGAATTTAATATGTTATGAAAAATGTGTAAGTGAATGTGTGGGCTGAATCGATAGAAGATGGAATGTTTGATATACCCAAGCAAAAGGAGAAGAAAAAATCTGGTAGGTATAATTCTTTGTCATGCATTTAACTTCCTAAACTTTTTGAAGTGTGGTTTGAAGGATTTACTTTTACAAGTGGTTGGATTCTCTTAGCCTTAAAGTTTGACATTTCTGCAGGTGGGAAAGAGATTGCAGCTAAAAATCCTTAAACAAGAGTTAGAGACATGGTACCAAGTTTGAAGATAGCATGATAAACCTTTCAGCTGCCATTATTGTAAAGGTTTTGTGGAAATTCTAACTGTTGTGCTTTGTCCACCCTTTCCATTTCTGCTTGCCAACAACTTAGTAATTGCCAATTTAGTTATATCTTTTCATAACTTTTTTAAAAAATTTTATTGGTTTTTAAGATGAACATAGACAAACAAAACATAAAAACATCAAGCCATCTTACATACAGTGAGCTGGTTGGTTTACAAATTGTTTTGTGCTTCCATTTCGTAGTCTTCAATTACAATTACATTGTATATATTCTTATATTTTCAATCAAGTACTAAATACATTAATATTAATTAATCAATCATTTGACTATAGTTTTATTCATTCATGTTTTACAAATAATCATATTTTACTTAAATTGTTTTGTGACAGTTCATATTATCATCTCAAATCTATCCTACAATCATTTTGAAGACATAATAAGAAAAGAATACATCTTTATATATTTATTATTTTCTAAGAATCTAGATATTTCATTACCATGTTTTATTTTCGAACCATTGATGGAATAGATCCCAGATTTTATAAAATTGTTTATCATCTTGTTCTCTGATTTCAAATGTCAATCTACTCATTTCAGCACATTCCAATATTTTCTTAATGATTTCCTCCTGTGATGGTATTTTCTCATTTTTCCAATTTTTAGCAAATACAATCCTAGCCGCTGTTAATACATTTACAATCAGGTATTTCAATTCTTTACTATATATTTCAGGTAAAATTCCCAATAAAAATATATCTGATTTCAAATCTATATGTTTTTTTGTCATTTTTTCCAACCACGTGTGGATTTTAGTCCAATATTTTTTAGCATCCGCATAAGTCCACCACATATGGTAATATGAGCCAGGTGTCTGATGACATTTCCAACATTTTTCCAATTTGTTCTTGAACATTCTTGCTATTCTTGTTGGGGGAGAATGCCACCTGTAAAACATTTTATACAAATTTTCTTTATATGCCGTTGACATTGTCATTTTATAATTTTGAGACCACATTTTTTGCCATTTCTCTAGATCAATCCCATATCCAAAATTCTTCCCCCAAGCAATCATTGTTTCTTTAACTTGTTCTTCTTCTAGTTTAAGTTCTAATAAATATCCATACAATTTTTTAATCACCTTTTCATCAGTACCTGTCAAAATCTTATCTAAATCAGTCAGTTTATCATAGAAACCTTCTGTTTTAGAGTCTTTATCATACCTTGGATGTATTTGCGCATATGAAAACCAATTCATCTTTATACCTTGTTCCTCTAATTTTTGTATAGATTTAAGTTCACCCTTTTCATTCAATATTTCACCATATCTAACTGTTTATTCCTTTTTATATATTATAGGATAAGAAAATGCTTCAATAGTTGATAACCAGACTGGAATTTTCAAACAGCATTGTCTTTTAATCTTCTCCCAGTTTAACCACAGAGACTCCCATATATAATGTCTTCTAAAATACCCCTGTGATTTAGTTCCTTTATACCATAGAAAAGCATGCCACCCCAACAACAGATCATGTCCTTCTAATGTCAACAATCTAGTGTTTCTTAATGTTATCCATTCCTTAACCCACATCAAATTTGTAGCTTGGTAATACAACTCCCAATTAGGCAAACCAAATCCTCCTCTTATTCTAGCATTCTCGCTTTCTTTCCTTGCCATATATATTTCAACACGATTTTATTTAAATCTTCAAAGTAATCTTTTCCAAGCCTAATTGGAATTGTTTGGAACAAAAATAAAATTCTGGGTAGTATATTCATCTTGATTGTTGATATTCTCCCTATTAATGACAGTTGTAAATTTTCCCATTTCGCCAAGTCTAACGCTATCTGCTGCTTAAGTTTGATATAATTATTCTCTTTTAGTGTACTGCATCTTGCTGTCAAATGTATCCCCAAGTACTTAATCTTATTCATTACCTGAATTTTCAATAGATCTGCCAGTTCTTCCTTTTGCCTTGATAACATATTCTTTGTCAAGATCTTTGTCTTATCTTTTTTTATTTTCAAACCAGCCACTTTTCCATATGCCTCTATCTTTTCTATCAATTTTGATGCTGTTTCTAGTGGGTCTTCTAAAATGAAAACCAGATCATCTGCGAATGCTTGCAACTTAAATTCTTCCTGTTTAATTTTCATCCCTTTTATATCCTTTTGTTCTCTAATATTTCTGTTTAGCGCTTCCAAGGTTAACCCAAACAACAGAAGTGATAATGGGCACCCTTGTCTTGTTCCTTTTCTTATATCAATAGAGTCCATCAGTTCTCCCTCTATCATTACCTTTCCTGTTTGCTTATGATATATACCTTCTATTGGTTGAATAATTTTTTTAGGAAAGCCCATCTGTTCCAGTTGTAATAACATAAATCGCCAATTCACATTATCAAATGCCTTCTGTGCATCTAGAAATATCAAAGCCATCACAATCACATCTCCAGCAGATTGTGTCCTTGAAGCAGCATGTCGAGCGATGGTGGCTTCCTCCACAACCCCCACACTGTCTATTCCCTTGCTTCCCATCTGGCTTACTGGACTTTACTTTCTGGACTTCTCCATCATCATCATCATCACTCACTTCAGAGGCTGAGTCATTTCAGTTGGTGTGGTGGTCGACCTGGGTGGCATGGACTATCCCGGCCCCTTTTATTCACACTGCTGAGTTGTCCGAGGATTCCACAGCTCGGGCCTCATCGAAGGCTTCCTTGAAAGAAACATCCTCCCAGGCTAAAAGTCTATTTTGGAGCATTAGGTCCCTCATTCCCAGGATTATTCGACCTCGGATCATCCCTTCGGTGTCTGGGAACCAGCAGTTCTTCGATATTTTGCGATGTGTGGCTATGAATGTGTTCATTGTCTCCCCTTCCTGCTGGCTCCATGTGTAAAATTCGTGTCAGCTCACCAGGTAGGAGGGAGAGGGGTCATAATGTTCTTTGAGTGCCCTTTGGAGCTCATCCCAGGATGCGCTGCGCAGATTGTTTGCCACGAGGGCATCTGCCATCTCATAGAGTTCGGAATTGCAGTGGGTAAGGAACAGGGCTTTCTTTTCTGAGTCAAGGGCCGCATGGAGTCCGTTGACTTCTAGGTGCAGGTTGAATTGACCATGTATGAGGACCATTTTCCTTTGCCGGTTCATAGGGAATCAACATTGGGTGGTGTGCCATGTTGGTCGGGGGGTCGCGATCGTTGTGGTGGCCAGTGAAGTTGGTGTCCGAATTCCCATGAGGTGTCCTTTGTTCTCTCTTCAGCTCAAAATCCCATCTTCATTGCCAGTGTTAAGTGGGCTCATGGAGTAAAGAGTCAGGATGTGGCAGAAGCAGGTAAAATTCTTTATTTCTTCATTTAAGCAAAAACCAATCAGCTGCGACAGGCTCAGCTGGCTCAGGCTCAGCTGCGGCATGGACTTTATTTCTCCCGCCAGTGGCTGGGCCAATGAGTGGAGTCTGCTAGCCAATTCCACTCTATGACCATATATTGCAATACTTAACACGTGACATTGACAATAGCCTCCCTTCTATTCTAAATGGAAGGTAAACTAAATTTAAACCAGGTTTATATTTGAGTGGTAGATCATCAAGGAATAACCAGGTCTAGAGACTAAACTAGAAAATAAAAAAAAGCTTCCTGGAAAAAGACAATGGGAAAAAAAATCTATATTATTGTCAAAATCTGTGCTGACATGTCTCTAAAATCATTAAGGTTTTATTTGGAAGATTTTTTTTAATTTTTATTACAAAAAAGTAGTAGTTTTGTTGTCACTAAAATTTTTGTTTTCCAGACTGTAAGCTCTGTACAAAACTCACTATGCTTTTTTTCCACATAGTAAACTGTAGTTCTGGGCATGGTTTTTTCCTCATTTGCTACCAATTTTAGAAAACAGTTATGTTATGTTGAAGAAGTTTGAGTCCTAGTTGTTGGACCTAAATATATAATTTAAATGTGTTCTTTTGTGATTTTCACCCATGTCTCAATTGAGAAGATATCCTCTTATTATTCTCTCCAAAAGAAAAAAGAAAGAAAAAAGAAAGATATTATCAAAATGTATAATAATGAAATTCATAAAATTTGGCATAAAATACAGATAGCATTTTATTTAATTTTGGTTACATGTATGTTTGTGAAATTTAATTAATTTATTTTTGTCCCTTAGGAGGTGACATTTTCTGAGTTGTGACATCATACAAATGTACTTTATGTATTGGAGAATATGGGAAATGGGGTACATGGTTTATCCTGAGTCCCATACACTTCACAATTATTGGGACACAAAGAAAGTCAGGTGTATTTATTTCGGCAGCATGAAAATGGTGCGGATACAAATTTCTGATATATTTCCTTACATGCTCATCATGCTTGTTTTCATTTGAAGTGCTGATAAAATTCATTTCTATTTGAACCACAGGGAAAAGGAAAAAATATCTTTTAATTCTGTTTGGATTAATATTATGACTACAAATTATCCATAAAAGTATCACAGGTATATTTTAAAATTGGATCAAGGGAAAAATAAATCAATTAAATTAGGGGTCCCGGGGAAATTACTATTTCTCCCTCTCAGGGATCCATAAGTAAAGAAGTCTTGCTGTTCCTTTTTATTTGATTAGTGTCTTTGTCCAGTTCAGCTTTAGTCAACAATTTTTCTCTAACATGGCAATTGAATTTATTTCAGTAGAGAAAATATCTGCCCTCAGCATTGCCATCTACCAGACTTACACAATGAACAAAGGATTGTACACTTTTTTTCCTCTTTTCTTGTCTAGCTTGCTACACAATAAGCAGAGAAAACATTTCAACTGAATTTAATTGAATTCAGCTTTTAATTCAAATTAATTTTGGCTTTTTTAAAGTTAGTTTTGCAAAAGGCCAAGCTTAACTATTTTTATTCATTCAGATAAACTAGTTCTGAGATCTAGTTTGGTGTCATGATTTAGGAAACAGTCAGGAGACTGTTTCAAAGCCACAGTGACTTGACCTAACCAAAAAGAAAAGGTAGTTCAAGAGTCAAACATGAACCTTGAACCAGCCTTCTGGTTCGTCTTTGTAAATTGATAGAAAAAATATATATGTAAAGACACTTGGAACTCTACATGATAATCTCTCTGTTCTCCTATCTATAACTCTGAAAATTAGAAAGAATAGGTTCAAATTTGGTATCACAAGGGAAGCTGGTAAAAGTAAAACTAAGCTCAAAAGTGAGCCAGAATGTCCTGAGATCTGAGAAACCCAATCCAAATTAAAAGACTTAGTATTAAGGGATTGGAAATCTCAGAAACCATGTCATTCCTATCTCATTTTAATGTACTAATTTATATCATAGATTGTGGGAATGATTTATACTTGATATATTTTGATTTCAACAAAGGTTTTGCTAAACTATACAGGGACACCCTTATTGACAAAACATGTAAAAATTGGATGAATGGTAACAAATAATTTCATGAAGTCCTCTTCATTCATTTTATTTATTGAGTTTATATACTAACCGTGTACAATAGAAACAAGTGATTTGCTGCCTCATGAATGGTTCCTCAGCCATTCTGAATATTGAGTTGGTATTACCTGTGTTTCCCTAAAAATAAGACCAGGTCTTATATTAATTTTTGCTGCAAAAAATTCTTTAGGACTTATTTTACAGTTAGGTTTTATTTTCAGGAAAATATGGTACTAAATGTGTTGGTCTGATTGACAATCTTATTGGGGCTTATTTTTGGGGTAGGGCTTAAATTACAAGCATCCTGAAAATCATGCTATGTCTTATTTTCCAGTTGGGTCTTATTTTTGGGAAATGGGGTACATGGTTTATCCTGAGTCCCATTACACTTCACAATTACTAGGACACAATTACTGAAGAGATAATTCATCATGTGGAGAAATCTGTGATGGGAATATTGACTGTATTGCACCTTAATAGCTGTGCAGAATTAAGCTTCTATAAAAATTGCTTTTCCAACAAAGTCAAGAATAATACACACACACACACACACACAAACACACACACACACACAAAGTCATGAATGTTCCCAGGTTTATAATAATAGAACGTGACCCAAGCATCCTTCACTTTTGCAGAAAGGGTCATTCCTAAGAAAGTAGGTGGATATTTTTTTACTTTCAGGCAGGATATTTTAAGTGTGGTGTTTTTTAAAATGTAATTTTAGGAATGGATAACAGCTCTTTATGAACATTCAGTAGGTTAAAATATTGCTTGGTTGGACTGGGGCAGCACCACAGCAGTGAGCTTTGCATCTAATATTTTAATACTGTATATCTAACTTGTGGAGGAGAAGAAAGGCAGAGGTTGGGGGTGGAGTTAAGTGAGTTTTCAGCCTAGAGTTGTTACATATCTGCAAATGGTAAAACTCCAAACCCTCTTGTATTCCATTGCCTCTTTCTACCACCAATTTAGCATTGCAGATTTATTGCTCAAGCCCATAAGAGTCTAGTCAACATTAGATGACTAGACTCTTATGGGCTTCAGCAATAAATCTTCTTGACTGCAACTTAATGTATACTACTGATTCTTTGTGTTGAAAAGTTGATTATTTCTGGACTCTGGAACATAGCAGGGTAGAAGCTGGTTAATACTTAGATACAAGACCAGAAGACTGTAACCTAGACAAGGCTATAAGCTGAACTAGGAAGTTGGGAGTGGGGAAGACACTTGAAGGAATTGAAGTCAACTCAGTGAAAATGATACTTTGTAAGCATGCTATATATGTTTCAGTGAACACCTGTAAGTCCTCTATGTACTCCTGCTGCATATGTATTTATTTCACTTCAATTGATGATCTAAAGAAAGCATTCATCATAAAATTTAAGCATCACATATGGAATCATTCCACATCCTCAAATATTTGATTGAATATATGATGTATGCCATATATGCTCTCAATATGTGTACTCTGAGTAATGAGCTCAGGGAACTCAGGACTATAACATTTTGTTCAGGTTCAAGATATCCTTTATTGAATACATCATATTGGCACTTAGAAAGGCGAAGCTAACTCTAAATTATTCCTGTGGTTAGGGATAATTAAAAGAATAAAACTTCCTCACCCCCCCTTTGTCTCTCAGGTCATATGGGCCAATCTGTCCAGGTGTAGGTTCCTGCTCAACTTCAACAGGTGTCTGTTGACGTGACCTTGGTTCTCACTCTGGCTGGTTGATGTTATGGCTAGCTGGCTGAGGCACCACATTCCTGAGTCCCCCCCCCACCAATGCTCTCCTCCTTCCCCTTGAATTGGAAACCAAGAAATGAAGCAGAAGTAAGTATGGCTTCAGTCATTTTGCAGGTTGAACTGCAGTGATGCTTGCTAGATGTTAGCTTCACATAATTATGAGTTGAAAAATTAATGTAGCTTTTTCTGGCAACTAAAAATGTGATGCTTTTAAAAGGCATTCCTGTTAAGACATATGGATATTATAACTTTGAATCTATAAATTTTCTTAATACACAGTCATAACTTTGCACCAAGCTTTGCTCAATTATGAGGTTTACATCACGAGCATTGCTATCTAGAAATCAGATAGTTTATTATATTGTACAATGTATATATGTTTTAATTTCAAGGTCCATTACATAGGACAAGAGAAATGTAATTAGACTTACAGAATCTCTTGGTTTTAGATGCAAGAGTCTTTAACAAAAGGAAAAAAAATAAGTCTTCTGAGAGCTGTGTAAATGATGTGAAATGGAACTTGTGAAACGTCATTTAGCCTGAAAAGGATGGACTGAACATCTACTATCAACCCTTCATAACAATGACCACTTAACCTTTTCATTTAGAGCATTTACTTCAAGTTCATAAAAATCTGCTTTCTACAAAAAAATTCTGAAGTCTAATGACCTACAGCATACCTAGAGAGCTTGTATAGTGACTCTGGAATTCATGCAGAGATTATAATGTCTTGGACTACTTTTATTTCATTAAACATTGGAGTATACATTTTATCATGTACATATGTTCTTGAATGGGGAAGTATATGAGAAGTCCTTGATCCTGCAATTTACTCTCAGTGAGAGAGAAACGCTCTGTAGGAAATGACCAGGCTGAGACTGAGGGAGGAGTCAAATGCATCATAAGTCAAGAGTGCTGCGCACACGCAAGAGATCTAAGTCCTGCCCACTTTGAAATCCTTCCTTCCTTCAACTATTTCCCTTGCTCATTAGTTGGTCAGATTCTTGTAAAAAGCTGAAACTTGCAACAAATCATTTGAATTGCCTGAATCTCTTGATTTCCCTGGCACTTGACATGCTCATGAAGAACATCATGGATTACTTTTATTTTCTACCAGACAGTAACTATTGTCATTTAGAAGCACAATAGCATAATAGAATGCTGAGAATTCAGTTTCCTATTGGTGTGTGTGTGTGTGTGTGTGTACGTGTGTACAACTTATATGTAAAAATTTAGGTCCTGATATTTAGGACCCTCTTAGTAATTGATCAGGCCTTTATGTTACATAAAGGTTCCCAATTTTTCATCCTGTATGTCAGTCCTCTCATCTTAGTGAAGTTTAGGTATGAACCTTTTCCCAAAGTTTGTTCTAAAAGTCATATCTTTATGAATATTCCACGTAGAGCCTCCAGTGCTTCTCCAAACCAGTTTTTAGTCACAAGCTGATCTCCTCACTTGAATGGCATTGATAATTACTTCAAGTTTGTAGATCCTGGTGACTCTGGTGGATATACCCAGCCACAACAGCTGTAGCACTTGTGAAAGAAATTATTATTTAAAATGATCAATGTCACTGCTGTTGCCTACAAAGATTGATTCCAGCATGTCATCACATACCAATAATGTCCTCTGCCATTCAGCTCCATCTAACACTTCAGTCCAAAGTTGTGCAAATCTTCCCAGCCCAATCACATTTCATACATGTACTTCACTACTTCTCCACTTTATTTTCTACCAACTTCTTCACTCTCCAACAAGCTAATATATTAAAGTTGCTGCTCTTTCACCATCCAATTCCATCAATTTATTTCCAACATTTTTTGCATTTTGGGGGGTATGTGAACCTGATAATTCCTTTTTTTTGTCCATTATTTTTTAGTCCAAGAAGGAGGGGGGAGGATTCTGGAGGCCATTTATGATCAGACCAAAAGCAATATGCACACATCTATATGTCCTTTTCACATATTAATGCATTATGCATTTCCGCTACTTGGTATAAGACTTGAGAAAAAGGTTGGACTAGAAGACCTCTGAGGCCACTTCCAGCCCTATATTTCTATGATTCAATCTCATAAACACATTAGGGGACAATAGAAAGAAACATCAGAACTTAAAAGAGATAATTTAGAACCAGGTATAGTATGTACCTTCTTCTGATTTTCCCAGGAAAAAAAAAAGCTAGTGTTCCACAGCAGAATACAAAGCAGTCTGTTTTTGTATTGTTATCACATATCCACTAAGGGATTTGGCAAAATATTTCTGATGCTAAGCAGAATCAAGGAGTATTTGCCTGAAGTTCTGGGGCACAAAGTCCATGTAAGAGCTCCAGAGTATCAAGATTGCTCTACTCTTTGGAAAAATCTACATGTTAAATAAGTGGAGTCTCACATTGTCTACATAGTCTTTATGTGTAATTTAGGAATGTGTTTCTTTTCAAAAGCCTGATTCCCTGGCAAGCTTTCCAATCTATAGATCAGGGGTGTCAAACTTCATGTTGTCACCTCAGTGTCACGTGACGTATTGGGACTTTTTTCCTCTTCGCTAAACTGGTCATGGGTATGGCCAGCATGTGATGCATCTGATCTGTGGGCTGGGAGTTTGACAGCCCTGCTTTATTTAATCAAAAACAGGTTAAAAAGTGTGTGTTGTGACTACAGCAGTAGAATTGCAAAGTACAGAACAAAAACAGGCAAACAATGGGTTGGAGTGACACATCTGGATAGGTGCTTTCATAAAGTGGCTTTACAAGAGCAAGATCAGACACAAAATTTTAATTTACTAATAGGCAAAACAAAGTTTATTTTCCTTCTTTCCTCCCTCCCTCCCTCTCTCCTTCCCTCCTTCCTTCCTTGTTCCCCTCCTCACTCACTCACTCACTCACTCACTCACTCACTCACTCCTATCCACTTATTCATTTTCCATCACTGGGCAAATGGCCACATTTCCTAATACAAAATTAGATACAGTTTCCCATTCCTTTCTTTTAAAAATATTTATTTCCTTATATTATTAAAGATAAATGCAGTGGGTAAAGCATCAGATTTAAAACTGGGGGAGGGGGGGGTTGTGATTTCTTGGGGACAGAGCCAGCTGGGTGATCCTGGGCCAGTCATTTTCTCTGAGTTCAAGAAACAAGGTAATGGCAAACTACTTCTGAAAAACCCTATCAAGAAAACCGTAGGGACTAGTCCAAGCAGCACCTGAGAATCTGATGTGATTGAATGGAAGGGGGAAAAAAAACATTCTAAATTCTTTTCTATGCAGAGGCTTTTTGGAAAATAGGGAATCTTAAGTATATATTTACTGGAAATAAAGAGGATACTCAAGGCTGGCTTTTTGCAGAATGCTGTTTCCTAGTTGCCTCTTGTTTTGGAGTCTTTTAATTAAAAACAAATTAAAAGTAAGCCAGGGAAACTAGCTGGTGCCCAGGGTGGTGTCTGTCAGCTTCTGGTGCCCAGAGTCACATATGTTTCCTATTCTTGAGCTAAATTCATGAAAATGTTCTGTCTTTAATAAAGTCTTTTACTAGGTAATGAAAATGAAATTAACACTGATTGCCAGTAAGAAGCAGAAGTATTTAGCACTTAAACATAGAGTAGTTTTTCACATAATACAAACTGCCAAGAGTGGCAAAGGCAAAAAGCTGTCACCAATAACAGATTATAGTATTGGGGAGCAGAGAACAAGATTTGCATTTCCCCCCCTATGAAATTAAGAACATTCCTGTTTGATATTGGTGTGTTGTTTTCATCAATTACTCCTTCAGGTACTGTATAACTGTTGGTAATATAGTATGATTATAAAACAAATCCCTATACATATTTGACAGGGTTCTAAACATAACTTTGTCATAGTAGGATGGTAGAGATTATGCATAGTAGGACTGTAGAGATGATGCAATAAGTATTTAAGAAATTAGAGTAGAGTCCTAATTTGCCACACTGGTGAACTCTGTAAAGCATCAAAAGGGTAATCCAATTTGATTGAATTTCAATGAATAACTTTTTAGACTGAATCTTCAAACTGAAAGTTCAGAATGAATAGAGGCATTATTTCCAATCAGGAATGTTTGAACTGCTTCTGAGAGAGTCCAATGAGATTCAAAAATGTAATAGTTTACCTTTTTCCCCCAAGCCTCAAACTCTGTTTCATCTTTTCTTTTATGTATTGACAGTCCTGAGGATGGACTGTCTGATACTGACATAAGTAATTGGATAATTTTATCAGCTCTGCAAATTCTGTCTCCAGATTAGTGGCTGAAGGACATATTGTGGCTGTTTATGTCTCATTGTTCTTCTAGAATTTGATTAGGTAGGTACTTATGGAGGAGGAGGGAGAAGAAGAGACTGAGAGAAAGGGCACCACAAATGTTTTGCACTTTTTTAAAAAAAGGTCTGGCTTTGTTTGAGGTATGTCCCTATCTACCTATGTCCCTAGGTAGCAGGAACTAATTGGCTGGTTTGGTAAATTAGCTGTTTCATTTGGAAACACACAGGTACATTTTTCCCCTGTCATGATTGATACATGGGCTGCAAATGACCAAAGAAAATGATGCAGTACACAAGCAAAATAATAAAATGATACATTGAAGAGATTAATTATTAGGTTATACAGAATATCAGCTTGCTTCCTATCCTATATCTTCATTATTATTTGGAACAGGAGTAATTGAATTGATACATTATGTTAAATTAAGAAAAGTTGTGGGCACTAAGGAGGTCTAGGATATAAATCAAGAAACTTTGGAAACTACTAAATGTGTGCTTGATTAAAACAACAAAACATCCATATGAAAAGACTTTGGGGAATAAGGAAACAATCTAAAACAACAATGAGTATAAGGAGCAACTACTGCAACGATCAGTCTAAGTAGGAGCTTGCCAGGATGGGTAGAGTTAATGGTAGTTATACTTCAGGTGGTTGGATAGCAGACCAACCACTTGAAAAAAAATCATTTTGAAAAAGTTGGTATTGATTAGTGCTGCAACCTAAATGGCCTCTGAAGTTAGATCAACTATTTTAAGTGTTGGAAAAATACTCTAATTTCTAGTTCAGTTTACACTCAACACACTTCCACTCATCCCTTTATCTAAATCAGACTAAACATACATACAGTTCAACACAGCAAATTTGATGTTTATTTAATAAATATTAGTAAACAGTAAAACCATTTATCTGGCAAAATGGGACAAAAGGAAGGCAAAAGCAGCTGTGCCTAGACATAAACAACAGGCAACAAATTCTATATATCTACTTATATTCAAAAGCATAGAATGTCCCATAACCACCATAAATGTTACTGTACATTAAAAGGAGATTGGCCTTTGATTTATTCCAGTTTGAACCCTTTTATCTACTGTATATTGAAATCACGGAATGGAAATAAAAAATAAGATCCCACATGAAAGACACAATTTGGTGAATCGAGATGTGATGTAGCCAACACTAAAGGAAAATTAATAAGCCTGGGTGAAGCAAAATAGTTTTCTTAGGCAAAACAGGTTGGGTTATATTGGAACTGCCTGATTCACTTCTGCGAGGCTGCCTAGTTTGGCTTACTAAGAGGATTTGAATAGTCTCCAATTACTTTGAACCTGTATTGTGGGGCAAAGCCCCTTTCATTTTGTTATCGGTTTGTGTTGAAATACTTCCAGATTGGGTGGTGTCAAGATTTTGTTTGCAGCATTTGCCAAAACCACCCCATCTAGAAGTTTCCCTCAACTTTCTTCTGCAATATTGTCAAAAAGTCTTTTGGACTGATAGCAGGAGGCCAACTGGTGGAAATGATAAGGATATTTTAGTAATGTCTTTATTTCACAAACAAACTGTGTTTCCTTTGTAATTTGTTTGTATTTCCTTATTTATATAATCAATAAATTCTGGTTGAAATTCTGGGGGCCCTTACCAGCCTCTTTGTTTGATCAAATACATATAACACTCGAAGAGAATTGGAATGCTGTCTCTTTGTCCATGCCAGGTCTGACCTAAAAAGCATGCAAGACAACTCATCAACAATTATTAGTAGGAAGGTGGATATGTGTAAAAAAGTTTTCCACTCCCTGTGCCATAACATTTATCCAAAGAGAGTCAATAATATATACCGAGGGCTAAGAAATAAGGTAGCAGGTGCTGTCATCACAAATACTATGGTTTTTCTCCTATTCTTGGCAATGCTGAAGAATATCCATAGTTGGATATTGAAAAACTTTTTCATTGCATTCTGTCCCTTGTAAAATGTCCTCATTACATTCTGAGAAAGCTCAGTGGCTCAACCAATATTGCACAGGAGAGAGCTGAGTCACCATCCATGCTGTTGACACCTATCTATGTAGGATCTTGAGGCTTTGTGGCTCTTTGAATGGACTACAGTATTCCCTGAAATCTATGATGGAGTGTCAACCCTGGACCCATCTTTGAGCATCTTCAGGGATGACACAGCGAGGCTGGCTGGAGATGTGGGAAAAGGAAGGGGGAGTAGAGATAGCTTAGGGGAATATGTAGCCATAATAACATTCTTTCTTCTGTGAACCAAGGACATGCTCACCATCACTTAGAGGGGCATGGATGGGAGGCATCCAGGATGGGGAAAGATACCTGATTGGGGCATGTGATGGTTGTGTGCAATGTGGGGAAGATGGTTGTGTGTAACGTGGGGAAGAACTTTGGATTTTGAACTAGGTGAGGAAAACCCGGGAGACTTCAGATTTGGGTTTTCACCAGCTGTGTCAACATGACATGCTCAATGAATCTATACTTTGAGGAATCCTGCCTTGGAGTTTTGATTTCCTATGGGCTGTTACTTGGAACCCTGACATGGAGTCTAGAAGAAACTTCAGGTTATACAGAAAGAAAAACTTTCTTTTGTGGATCATGTTCTGAGAAAGAAAGCTGAAGGAACTCTAAAGGCCAAATAAAAATAACTTGGTGATTTGACTTCATCTAAGAAGTGAGGGGCCCACTGTTGCTATGGATAGCATCTTCTGTTTCTAAGTGTTGAATAGTCCTACAACATATTCTTTAATTTGCAGCTTCTGTGGTATGATTCAACACACACATTGTAACACATCTCACAAAAATATGCTCAGGAAAGTGTTACTGCATGTACCAGCAGCGAGAAAGTTAAACTGCTGTATAGTGCTAATTTAAAGAGGATGAGTAATTTCCTCTATTAACTAAAAGATCATAAAAGTGGACACTTCTTTCTTTCCTTCCAACTGTGCTTAGTTCAACTATTAGGTGAATGGTACTCTGCTCTAAACCATCATTCAACTTCATCGGGTTAATGAAATAATTATAGCTTCCTTTATCAGGTCCTAGGATATTTGTCCTTTGGGACAACTATGACCTGGATGACTGAGAATCTCCATAGACAACCAAAATCATTGCAATTCAGTGTGTCTGTCTTCGGTCCTCTTCGTTTGCAAAGCCTGACCTCATGAATTGTTAGTGCTAAGAGACCATGATCCTTTTATTTCATTAATAAGGCTCTCACATGTTTTACTGCTTCTAACACCACTCTTTCATATTAAAAAAATGCAAGGTGTTAAGCAAGTCTTGAAGCTTTTTTTGTTTTTGTGAGGGACAGCCTTTTCTTTAATAAATGTGCTACCCATAGTTCACCTTTAGGCAAATGAATGTGACACTGGAACAGCTTTGCAAATGTTAAACAATCAAGATTACAAAAGTCCCTGGTTTCCTAGGAACAGGTGATTTATCTTCTAGTTGCACATCCAGGAAGCCAGTATTACTTCATAAATTATGAACGGAGTTCTTAATTTGTGATGAATGTTTCTGTCCTTGAAAACTGCTTGTCTCAGACCACCAAACAAGTAATTTCAATCCTTATGAGAATTATCCAGCTAATAAATTCAAGAAGCAGGAGGACATATTCGAATTTTGAAATTATAAGCCAAGTCAGCACATTGTAAAGGCAATCTAATATATCACTGTTGGGATTGGCTGTTTTCTTCAAAGGACATATTCAGGAACAAATAACGTATTTGGGTTAAGATCTGCTTTGAGATAACATCCCAGGAAAAAAAAAGGTGAAGTCCTCCTATCCATTGGCATTAGTGGTGGTGGCAGGGCAAACATGTCACCTCTTAAATACAAGACTTCCAAATTTGGGTCAGACATGGTATGGAGTAACCAAGTAATTGTGGTATTTGTGTGATGATGCCATCCACATCCACATTGCTATTTTGACATAACTGCAGTTTATTATGGATGTTCCTGCCCCCCTTGCTCAGATGATCTAGATCAAACTCTCCTCTTTTTTTTAAATAAGAAAGACAGATTAACATCTGATACTGAGTCCCATTTTAAGAGTCACTGCATCCCAATTGTTGTAAATCGTGGGAAGCCAAACCAAAAATGTTTTGTATTCCTATCAATTTTTAAAGCCCCTTTCCTGATCAGGAATTTACAATCCCATTACAGATTTAAGAAAAAGGTCTCTTGTTTTTATTTGCAAACTATTTTGCTATTTAAATAGGTAAAACCCTTTGAACAAAGAATTGAAAAGTAATGAATAACGCTTCTGTGAAATAAAAACATAGATTCAAGAGCAATTATTTTAAAAACCCTTTTTTCAAAATAGAAGCGATAGATTTGGTGGTCTATTTACAATTGTTACAATTATTTATATTTTTTAATTAAGAATGGAATGTAATATAATTAATTATTCAAGGTAGATATAAATGGTCCTTTGAAATCCTTCACCATTAAGCACAGATCTACTATATGTCCAAAACTCTATTTATATCCCTATTTCACGGTGACCTGCATTGCTTTTTACCCATTCTTGAAAAGTCTTCTCTGCTGTTACTCCTAAAAAATATGAGGAAAAGCATTTTTTTTTTTTGTAGCATTTTCTTTGGAACGGTAGATATAGGGTTTTCTATATGGCACACTCTTAACTAATCTCCCTTGCTGGATACTCAGAATTTTCCCTTCTTTCCCATAGCCAGAGTGCCATAGTGCCTTCTCCTATTTTTTGTACAGGGAATATGTTCACCCAATAACCAGGAGTAGGAGGATATATAATTATGCTCACATCAAAATTATTTGACATAAAGGTCATTAAAACTAACTTACATTAAAAAAAAGAGAAACTTTATTTTAGGAAATTATCAGGAGGAAAAAAATGATGCATTTGCTTGCTTGTAGTCTCCGGTGCATATCTAAAAGGAAGACCTGAGTTTAAAAAAATGGATTATTCTTCTTTGCTGCCAGATTCTCCCTTCTTGCTATGTTCTCAGTTTTTCTCCAGAGCATGAGGAGACCCATTTTTAGAATGTTAGAGAAACTCACAGAGATCTAATGTTCATCTAGATTTTTCAGCCTCAATAAAGTAGCCAGAGAGGTGACATGCCTATGTCAGATAAATGGGTTTAAATAATTTAAACAGGGTCATACACCTTATCCCAGAATTGGGATGGATATGGGTCCTTCAGTATTAAGCCACAGTATTAAGCCACAAGTATTAAGTGCCTGATTTCTCTGAAAGTATACCATTCCTCAAAAAGAGTACAAAGATTGACCTCTTAAGATTATTTATTGCCTGATGCAGAAACTCCTACAGTTATAAAGACAAAAACGGGTCCCTCATCTTACCACAGACTATTCCTATTACCTTATAATAACACAAACAGTTTCATTGTGGCTGTCCTCATTTATTTAAGAATAGCGTGTTATAAAGGCTGCAGGTATATGATTTAAACAGAGATGAATGTATCATTGTCTGCTAAGCTATCTTTGCCAAGGGTAAAAGCATAATGAAAACTGCTGTGAATCAAACCTTGCAAATGGGTATCTTAGAATTATTGATTTGTCAGTATGCAATAAACTTTTGGATGAAGGTGTTTTTTTTAAAACAATTTGGTTTTCTGTAGCATATATGCTGTTTATAATTCCCATTCCATGTCTAAGTGCATACAAAATCAAGATGTCCAGCTGAGTTATTCTAGGAATGTCAGCTGAGAAAGGTCAATTTACAGAACTTCTCCTGAAGGTGAAATGAAACTGCATTTTATATAGCTTTTAAAATACATAAATAAATAAGCGGGTAGCTGCAGATCAAGTGTCATTTAATCCTTTCTTTTGATATCATCCTGTCCAAAAACGCTCAGATGGATAAGAGCAATTAGAAGGAAGAAGAAAATGAGCCCAGTCCCTAAGGGTACTAAATCTACAGAAAAGGGGAGAATATAATAAGTAAAAATAAAGTGTTCACCAAGCAGAAAGTTCCATTTTAATCCCATTTGGGTGATTTCACAAGCAAAACTACTTCAGTCCAGAGCACTTAAAAGGTCAGTATGCTAACAGTATCTCATTTTGGAAAAATGAAATTCCATATTATTATTTTTTAAATAATCACATAAATTAGGATGGCAGTTCTTATCTGTCTTTGTCAGGGCTCAAAATCTCAGGAGCTTCAGACCTGGCTAGTCCTTAGTTGGGATTCCACCAAGAAATATGAGGTGTATAGACTAGAGTAGGAAAGTTGCAACAAAAAGAAAAGAAGCAAAAATATCAAATTACTTTTATACAATAAAATTGCAGCAGTGTATCCATATAAACCCAAATGTTGTGGTGAACTTGAGATTTATATCACATCTAATTAGAAATCAGGAAATAGAATTTATTTAATGTGATATTGAATAAATGTGAGAGACCAGTAACTTATTTGAAGGAATAATTTCACAGAAGTAGGGAGGTTTGTGTAAATTGAGTCTATGTATTTTCTTTTAATAATACATATGGGAGCATGGTTTCCCCTTCTGTTGAGAGGGAGTCAATCATATTTCAGATAGGGAGATTTGGGGTTAATGTCTTTGAATAATATGAATTGGTTGAAGATTGGTTTTGTTCCTGGGTTGAGCTTGTTTGTTTGTTTTTAGCCTTGAAAAGAAGCTCAGTTGTCCCTTTGTGGTTGTGCAGAGACAATTTGTTAAGAAAGAAAGGCAACTATCCTGGAATGAAATATCAGAAAAGAACCCCCCCCCAACACACACACACACACACACACACACACACACACACGTCAGTGCAGCTATTTTTGCATCTTGGTAGATTGGGCAGGACTAAAATGATGTGTTTTCTTTTCTTTGTGTGTGTGTATGCGCGCACATGTGTGTGTGTGTGTGTGTGTGTGTGTGTGTTTTCTTGGCAACTGGTAAAATAAGATAGTAAAGATTCCCTTTAAGTAAGTACTTGTAAAATTTCAAAACTATAAATGCAGCAGTTAGAAAATGATAATGAAGGAAAACAGCTTTGGGAATTGGTTTTGTTCTCTGTTTGATTGATTGCACTGGAGTTACAGAAACATTACATTAAAGCTCGAAAACTGTTGCCTAGTTTCCTTCTGAAAGTGTGTTAGTGGTTGCTTCAGATTGCTTGTTGGTACAAGTTAAATTGGCAACAGATTAGGAAATTAGGTGGCACTGTCATCTAAACAGACAGATTGAGGCAATGGATGAGAACATTGGCTGTCTAATGACCTTTGAGAAGATTCTGTTTTTCTAGCCAGAAACTTTATAAGGTCATAGGCTCTATTTCAGGTCCAAATAATGGTTGACATTTTACATTAGCCAGGAGCAGTTCAGAATTGTTTTTGTTGCCTAGGAAATTATTCCTGTTGGTCCCCATTAATATAAGTCAGATTTGTTCAGGGTGCTGTTCTGAACTATCATAAGAAAAAAATATTGGTTGGTGAATTTAGAGAATTCCATTAATAGGTTCAGTCGCACCATTTACAGACTAAACCCATGTGTTTAGTGTATTTAATGCATCACAGTGGCCTTGTTTTCATTACCCACATTTATCAATCTATTGTCATTTATTCAGTTCAAAGCAGGGGCGTCCAACTTTGGTAACTTTAAGATTAATGGACTTCAACTCCTGTGGTTGACTGGGAAGTTTTGGGAGTTGAGGTCCAGAAGTCTTAAAATTGCCAAGGCTGGATACCTAGGTTTAGCATAATAATTTTCCTCTTTCCCCTGCCCTTTTTGAGAAGTTATAGATTTGGAGAGTATGACCTCTGAAGTAGGCAGTTTTATTTATTTGGAGTTAAACTAATAGGATCCTTTTTTTCTGATAAAATATGCATGAGATAAATATATGTCTTAAAATTGTTTTCAGATTTATATTCATACAGACATTGACTTCAATGAGGCATGCAGTTGTGATCATACATTATTTAGTTGGGCAGTGTCATGCTAATGAATCAAGAAAATCGGGTTGGAAGTTCAGTCTTTAAACAAATTAGAAGAGTAAATAAATAAGTTGTCTATGTTTAGGGATTATTTTAAACTTGAGTCAAACTTTCTGGTGGTTCCTGAGTCAGTCAACACAGTTTCTGTTCAGTGTCAAATGTGGACATTTTGAGAAAAGCTCAAACAATGCACAATATTAATAGCAATTTTATCAACTGTAGGGAAACTCATCAAGTGTAATACCCCATAGTTTCTCATTTTAAAAAAATGCAACAAAAACCTGCAAGGAAATTTATACATCTTTTCATGTGCACTTCACCTAAAGTGCACAATCTTTCATGTATTCTTTTCATATGCATTGATTTTTTGCAGGAATTTTCCCTAGTGGATATGGTAGTCCTTTGGGTTCAAAAGAAACACACTGTTGTGCCTTTCAAGTGTGGACACAAGGATGGATCTACAGTACCTGTTTAGAAGTGCAGAGTCACACACAATGGAAGCACTGGGAATCCAATGTTATTGTGGGTGTTTCTCTGGTGCCTGACTTTAAACCCAGTAAAGTTTCATAGCATAGATTTTTGTAGTCTCTTTGTTCCTAAATTCACTATTTTAGATTTTGAAAGTAAAGATACAAAATTCAGAATTTAGAAGGGTAAATGCATATTTATTTATTAGAATTTTTTTAATCCCACAGTGACTATGCATAATATTCCTTCCTTCCCCTACTTTACCCATAATAACAACCTTAGGAGTTGGATTGGGATGAGAGAAAGTGACTGGCCCAAAGTCACCCATCTGGCTTTCATGTCTGAAGGCAATACTAGAACTCAAAGTCTCTTGGTTTCTAGGCCAGGACCTTAATCACTACCATAGACCAAACTGAATAAAAGATTTGGTATGTTGGATCTATCCTTGTTCTTCCCTTCCTCCCTTCAATATACTTAATTAGTATGGTTGACTCGAGATAAGATTAAAATACCAATGACTGTTAAGATTAGCTTGGGTTATATTGCTCTGACTTCATTTCCTACTTGATACTGGTGTAAATATTCAATGCCTATTATTGTATGATGCTTGGTAGACATTTATTTTAATAATTTTAAGATAGATTTATACCCAACCTATACCAAATGAACAATTTCATGGTTTATTTATTAATTAAATTTATGTGGCACCCATCTCATCAGATATGACTCTGTCTGCCCTAAACAATTGTTATCCTAACAATTTAATAATGTCCAAGGATAAGTTTCTACAGCCATAGCCCCAACATCTCATTCTCTTAGCAACTATGTCAATAATTAAAGAACAAATATTGGCAGGGGTTGAGGAATTTTGAAATAAATTGCCATGCATCAGGGCTTCCATGTGATGAACAACTATGCAATATTAAGGTACTAAGACCCGTGGAAGGCTACAAATTGCTTTAGGGTTTTCCTCAAAGATTTCATGTTGTGGATGTAGATCATAGGAGTCATCCACATATCAGCTCTGATTCATTGGTGGAATAGTGCATGATCAAAAGATTTTTCATAATATTTTTGAGAATTGGGATATTGAAAAATGCTACATGAATTGTATTTGCTTTTGGGAAATGTTATTAATATTAACATGTTCATGGTTTCTAAACAAACTCATTAAGTCATTTTCATAGAGATTAAATTAAATCCTCTAATTGCTAGGAATTAAAGTAGACTGCTTATCAGAACAATATATGAAAAACAAGTATGTTGGTAAAACTGCAGAATAAACATCAAAGCATCAGGAGAAATTCAAAATAGCTGAATCTCTGGGGATGAATGAGTGTCTGTGTATGAATGAAGCTATTTTTGAAAGGTCCTCTTTATGATGGCTGGCAATCTCCATCATTGTATCTACTCAAGTTTTTGTCAAGGTGTACAAAAAGTCTCTATGGTGAACTTTGCTATATTCAGTAGGTGTGATGCATTTCCAGAAGTGAGTTGTCTTCAAAATAGATTGTTTCATTTATTTATCAAGATTGCCTGTGAATCATAAACTAGCTTCCTTTCCAAGCTCTCTTTTCCCATAGCAAATATTTTTGCTTGAACAAAAATATACAATTTTATTGTACAGCCATGTCTCCTGCCTTTTCATCTTTCAATTAAATTCCAGAGGTAGACCTTCAAGAACTCTTTACACTGAGCTTTAATAATGTTGCTAATGGAGAGCCTTTGAAAAATTTAGAAAATTTAGAAAAAGGGTCCATGCAATTTTTCTGTTTATAAATACGTTCTGACTATATAAAATTAATATCTGTGTCTATGGGTTCTAATGCATACATTTAGAATGCCTACTATTGACTGCAAATTGGCCCCATCTCCCCTATTCATTTCCATTTTCTCTTTTTGAACTAGCCATTCCCCCCCAACCCAGAGCACATGTTGGGGAAAACCAAGGGTCACAGTAAGACATAACGAACTAGGAAGGGTTTTCACAATAGCGTGTGGTAATAAATTTCTAAGTTCTTCTTAGCTATCTTGGGAGACAGAACATTATCTGGCCCTTCCCTGCTCTCTAGGGAAGGGCCAGATAAGAGGGGGCATAACCCACATCTGGATAATAGGTGGAACAGGAAACTCAGAAGGAACCCTACCTAGCTTTTCAAGCTGCAGAGGAAATGACAAGAGAATTGTTTTTTAATACTTGCAAGTTTGATTTCAGCTACCTTACCAGGTAGACCAGACAGAAAATGCATCCAGATTACCTGATTCAACTTTATTGCAAAGAATATTGTGGTACAAAAATCCCTTAGGCACAGGGTTAATTGTACACCAGATTGTTCTGGGGGAATGCAACCCTGTCCAGACTCAAAAATGGTAAGTCACCAGACCCTGGGGGTTGTGTAAAACACCACACCATCTTGCCCAGGACCAGGGTTGAGCTGAAGTTCCTCCCCATCCAGATCCTTATACCCTCCAGGTACTTGGACAGAGCAACAGCATCATCTCTTGGCCAGAGGTAAATATGTATATCAACATAAAGATGATACCATATTCCATATTGTTGGATGACCTTACCCATGTAGATATTAAAGAGGAGAGGGAAGAGCAGGGCATAGGGCTTGGTCACTTCTTGCCCAAAAACATTGTTTTAAAACAGTGGTTACTCCCAGAGCTTAGATATTATCCCAGGTATCTGAGAATTTGTCTGAAAACTTTAAGCAGGGGACAGAAAGTAGTTTGCATGCAAAAAATTTTTTGTTAGCAACAACCAGACTGTCTCAAAAATTGAAAGTTTTGAGGGTCCACAGAATTCTTCATCAGACAAGAAGTGGAGCACCTTGCCCTCAGAAGTGGAACCACTTGCCTTCGGAAGTGGAACAGCTTGCCCTCAGAAGTTGTGGGAGTGTCATCACTTGAGACTTTCAAGAAGAGATTGGACTGCCATTTGTCAGAAATGGTGTACGGTCTCCCGCTTGAACAGGGGGTTGGACTAGATGACCTACAAGGTCCCTTCCAACTCTGATTATCTGTTATCTGTTAAGATATTGTTAACCACAGAAGAAGGTGGGAAGAGGAAGAAAGGATCCATGTGTTAAAGCCAAGAGGACTATCTTGAGATGGAAGTTTTGAGTTGAATGAATAGTTCCTCTTAGATGTTGTAGATGTTAGGTTATGCTTTACATTCAGAATCAATGGGTACTGTCTATTTTTCCAATGTTCCTTCTTTTGTCATTTGCTAAATCACATTAAAGAAAACATGTCAACATGTTTCTAATAAATATTACATCTGAACTGCTAGTATATACATCATCATTAGTTGGTAACAAACAGATTCAGGGAACCAACTGCCAGCCAAAGGTCATCCATATTTTTGCTGTCCAAATCAAAGTGTTCATAGATTTCTGGAACAAAGCATGTCAAATTCTAGTGGCGTGTGAAAATAGAAAGTAATTAGCATAAATATTTCCTCTTGAGCAGTTCCCTGAATTATATTATTCCCCAATGAGCTGTAAACAATAATTAGCTATCTAGGTATATGGCTTTACAAAGTTTCTTGAAGTGTTACTATTAGACCTAAAACGAGGTATCAGTTCACCATGAAACAGTTTTGTTTTGCCTTTTAAAGGGGAAACTGAGAGATAAAGAGAAAAGTAATGTATAAAATATGAAAATAGTTAATAAAATGTGGGCTTTTAAAAATTTCTGTTGTGTCAATGTAGTGACTGCATTGCAACTTAATAGAGAGGTCTAAAATGAAGTAATCTACTTTCAGTAACCGCACCAGGGGCTATTTTGTAATAAAAGTATCTGCACCTTGACATCATTTTCCATTGGGTTTATTTATTGAAGGCCCATAATTAAGCTATGCTGACTACAGAGAGAAGTCCCTGGGTCAAGGTGGAGGTTAATAGAAAGATGCTAATATGATACCTATGTGCCCCAGTGGGTACTTGAATAAAAGTAGGAATTTGTTTTCCATTTCATCTGGCATTCCCAGTTTTCTAACAGTGAGGACCAAAATCCAAAGCACTGATATGTTGAAAGTCAATGATCCACAAAATCTTTATCCTAAATTAAATACATTTAGCCTCTCATTTATTACAAAAAATATGATCAGAAAGGGGACACTATAGAATGTATTGTAACAGGTGTATGGAAAAAAGCATGTCCCTCAATCACATTTTTAAAATCTCTGCTAAAAAGAAGGTTGGAAACTGGGAGGCTAAATTTAGTTGATTTATCTTAATTAATCAGTGAGTGTCTTAACTTGCACGTTCTGGTTCTATTTTGAATGTTAATATTATGGAAGCCACCTTGCTTTTTGTTTTTGTTTTAAATGAGACTAACATTGGTAAATGTCAATTAATAATAGGATGGAGGAAAACGAGAAGGAAGAAGCACTTGTCTCCTGATTCTTGACTCACAACTTCATCTCTGCCCTGCTCCTGTAATCATGGCTCTTAAGCAGGAAGTAATTCAGGTCCCTTATACTGCTATGCATCATTTTCTTTCTTTTCATTATTTTGCTCTGGGAAAGAGGCCCATAAATACCAATAACCTTGTTGACACCTCTTTTGGGATTCACCAGGCCTTTGGGCTTACCTGGATTTATTTTTAATTAGAAGAAGAAGAAGAAGAATTGGATAACAATTAGATTCTTTAAATTAAAAGACTGATAGTAATTAAGCAGAAAATAAAAATGATGGATGCACGCAATCCTCTGCTTTGTGTGGAAGTATTGCATCCTCCGCCTACAAACAGGAGAAAAAAAAGAAGGAAAGTAATTAAAACTAATCAGGATTGAAGAGAGGTGTGTAGATAACTACAGATAGTGCTTTAGAGCAGGGGTGTCAAACTCATGTCATCACAGCAGCGTCACGTGATGTATCAGGACTTTCCCCCTTTTGCTATACTTGGTGTGGGCATGGCCAGTATGTGACGCATACTGCCCACGGACTGGGAGTTTGACTGCTTTAGGGCAACTTTGCCAGTTGTGTAGAAAATGCATTTTGTTTGGAATGGCCTCAAAAAGATCTTCGCCCTACTATTTTCTGAGAAGGTCTACAGTATATTTTTAGAATTCAAAAGGGGCTCACCAGCTCCCAAAATTTATAGGCATACATTTACATAGTGTTGAGAAGTATCACAAGTTGATTGTGTTGCAAGTTTTATCATAACTCATGGTGTATAATGACACACATCTGTAATAAAGGGAGATTTTAACCTGTGTTTTAGGGAGATTCCACTGTGTTTTTTAATTATTAAGAATCTCAATATTTCAGAAAGATAGCAAATATTACAGTCTTATGTTAGATAAGTAAACCAAACTAATCTAGAGATAGAATTTCTTGATAGGTATAATTTCAACCAAACTATTCTCCAATCACAATTTAGTTGATTAACCACTAACTCACATAGCTATAGATAAATTTACAGGAAATTTCTGTATTTATTGTGGTTGCTCTTAAATGTAGTGATGAATGAACTCTATTTGGCTCAAATTTTAATTGAATCACAAATTGCTAATGTCATAGCTGAATGCTTTAAAACATCTCTGAGATTTGCTGATCACCCTGCAAGATTTCATGCATTCACATCTTCAAAATCTTACCTAGCAGTTAACATAACATGACAGTAGCAAAATTTTATATCAAGGTTTCAAGCTCCTGAAGAAGTCTAAGAGAGGGTCAGGATTTACTTCAGACAAGCTAATGAAAGATATTTGAGTGAAAAAAATGATTCCTAGTAACAAAATATGAAAGTAAGCAAAGCGACACCATAAGTAAAGAGTAAATTGATAGTTAATCATCAACCAAACCTTCAACAAAGTTAGAGAAAAATCCAAGGATCTGGCAGATACTTCAGATAGTTCGCTTCAGTTTTTACATCTTAAGAGGTGGTTCTGTGCAAATGCAGAGTTCTTTACTTTAGAAGAGATAACATGAATATATAATGTAAATATCAACTAGAAACCTGAAAGATTTGAGTAGGAATATTCCCAAACAAATATATATTTGAAGTGCAAAATTGGGTTTGGGTGCAGCTTTATTAGTTCAAGAAAAAATGTTTTACTTCAAAAGCTAAGTAACTCAGAATTTGGCTTTCTGATGCTTTTTTCCTCCCCACTCATATTAATGAGAAATCAGCAGTTATTTCACGTGCAATCAGAAACGAAGTCTACAAATCTTCTAAAACAATAACAATGGTAACTTCAGAATTAGCTGAAATTTGCAGCCATTGTTATACATTCTAAGTAGTTTGTGATCCTCTTAGACAAATCCATTCAGGTGAGTGCATTTGGGCATATGAATGTGTATGCAAAGGCAGCGATTAACATTAAAATGTGAGAAAGGCTGTATTATTATCCTCTGTTATTTTGCTTTATTTTTGGAGCAGAGATGCTAACTTGCATGGGAATTGAGTTTAGAACTTGTTCCAAAAAAGATACACTTAAAAATTAAGAAGGATAAAATCAAGGGTTTGATGCAGGGATTATGGAGTTTTCACCATAATTCCCTAATCCCTCCACCAAATCCTTAAATTTAACCTTATGGAAATTTCTACCAACTGTTTCAGAGTTTGGATTTTATGTCCTACTCTACTAAAATCATTAAGGTCACTGAAATGTTAAGCGTTTCAAACTTGAAGAGGGTCGATGGATGGATTCATTCCAAGGACAAGATTCAAGAAGCTGCAAATTTAAGGCTTGCACATTATAGTTCTTTAAGATATCATTTGCATCTATACAATCTGTTTTAAAGAATTAAAACATATAAACTTTTGGTACTGGTAATTGTAGGCATAAATATTGGTCCCTAATTGCAAAAGATACATTTAAGAAATATATTCTCATGTCTCAATAATAGTGATGTATTCATAATAATTTCTATAAGAAATACTAAAGTAACATGGAAGCTTGAATTGTACCAAATAAAACAGATAGAATGATATTATAATGACCTGTTTTATTCTAATATAAAACACTTGTTTTTGCTATTAAGTTATTTTCCAGTTGTCTTCCCTTCCTAAATCCTTCAACATTAGTCAGTTTAATCATGCACAGACTATATAGACAAACATACCATTTCTTATATTTTATTAATCTACTCATCTATCAAGAGGAGTTTAATTTGAGAAAAAAATTAAATCTAATTTATTGCAGTGTTTGTTGTGGGATTGTATTACTAACTCAGTGGCTGCTTAGTACAAACATAAAGCTTCATATGTCTTCAATTAGATCAGAAGTCTTTCAGAAATAAAAAGCCTATCTTATTTCAACATTGCAAGAATCTGAGATCCATACATGAGATTTAGATCCATAAAAATCCTTGGTTTGAGGAAAAGTCCACTAGTTAGTTGCCCAAAAATCAAATTACGCATTATTAGGATTGATAACAACAGTTTATTACAGATAGAACTTACTTTGATTATCCACTATTTCTGGATCTCTGTCCATTAAATCGCTGAAAGATCCAGTTTTGCAAAGACCTAAATCCATTCTGGAGTGATTTGGAGATCTTGTTCCATTATGCCTGACACATGTCACTACAGTTTGGAATTTTGATTTTAATCAAATTCATTCAAAGTATCTCATCTGAGTGGCATACAATTGCAGGAGCTCATCAAGCTTGGGTCTGATCATTTCCTGGATAAGAGATACTGCCTTGAGTTCCCTGTTGAAAAAAAAATAGGGTTATAAATGTAGTCATCCATACATCAAATATTTCTAGATATTTGATATAAACCATTAGAGTATGATATGATGAAAAGAGTTTACAAGTGTTTGATATGATAAATAAGATAGATAGATAGATAGATGATAGATAGATAAATGATAGATAGATAGTGTGATGACCTGGAGTGTAACATAAATGTAACAAAATCCAAAATGTAAATAAATGTCCTTTAATGCCTCCAACTTGGCCTCACTGTTCAATAATTCTCAGTTGGAGATAAAACTTACTCACAAATAATCTTCAAAAGAAAGCAATACAGTCCAAACTTAATGAGCAGAGAGATGTGAAATTAAAGAAACCAAACAAACTACAGGCAGATATATAGACAGAGAACAGCTAGTAGAAACTTTATATCCATATCAAACATAAAAACTTCCCAGCTTGGATTATTTCTTCTCCAACTTCTCCTGAGAATGTTCACAGCCATTTTCAGGTACAAGTTCTGCTGGAGCAGCTGAATGGAACTCTGATGAAGCAACGATCTTCCTTTTGTTTCATGGGAGAGAGAAAAGGTTGCCTCACAAAGCAACTTCAAGGGAGTACTTTATCTGAAATTTCATCAAAGTATTTCTTCCCAGTTCTGCACAACCTCTTCAATAACATGCGTACACATTTCAAGGAACATTTATTTTTCAACCTTCCAAATCTAGATATTCATGTCTGATCATATTGATTTTCACAAGCCATGATAGAGAGATAAAAGCATAAAAGCAATATAACTTCTGAATCAATTAATGAATATTATTATGGGGTACATAGTAGATCCTGCAGAACTGGGGACAGTCCTTTCTTGTAGCCAACAGGACTGAATGAGATGGTGGTGCTCAGCATCATATAGCCTTCTTATATTCCTATGTTTTGGACCATTAAAATAAAGGCCATCATTACAAGAGCCATTTTGCACTCTACATCAAGCAAATTTATTCATTTCGTTTTCCCCTATTTTTGTTTTCCCAACCCAAAGGCTAAACTACATACTGATCAAGTAAATTGCAACATTATTTTATCCTCCAATGATTAGTTCTCAAATCATTAGCATCTGTAATGAGCATTATTTCCTTCTCCTTATGTGAAATCATAAAAAAATAAAAACAAAAACAACAGAACTATGGCCTGCAGACAAATTCACATTTGGTAAGTAATCATTTAGTCTGATTGTCCTCATGCACTCTAGCTTGTACATTCTCTTTCTTGAATGTGGAATATTCCCCGCCCCCAACACTTCTTTTCATAATCAATTCCTTGCCAATCAAGTTCTTCCCCAGGAAAATCAAAATAAATTTACTGTCCAAGGGCAAAACCATTTTTTCCCTTTCTCAAACTAAACAATTCTTCTATCATACACTTAAGTGTTATGAGAACTCACATCCATAACTTAATTTCAACAAGCTTTTGCTCTACTGTCAAATCTTTCTGTATACACAGAAATGGTTTTAAAAAAACTTAAATTGCACAGCAGTCTATAAATCTGTAGCATCACTTGTATCCATTTGTAAGACTACATTTGGATCTCACTTAGCCACTATAGAAAATCTTACAAAATCAAAATATTATATGGGTAGGACAGCAAGTTGGGCATCACCTTTTCTGAATTCAGGGCCATCACCAGAAGAACCATGGAAGAATTCAATTAATGTATAAGTTCATTTGGAGAAAAATATCTTCAGTTATTCAATCTGTTTGGAACAGGACTGAATCATTCAAAATATAAAATCCTATTGATGTGAAAAATCCAAGAAATGGACATGGATATCTGAACATAGTTAAAGCACAGCTATTCTTTGTCCCACTATGCCCTATAGTCCTATATGAAACCAAATTATATTGACCAATTATGCTGCAACTGTGGATACTGTTCCGTACTAGCAGGCTTGAAGGTCTGCATAGTGTCATTATTATTGTTGTTTACAGATGATATTGCTTTAATTACAAAGACTAATAATGAAGCTACTGAAATAATATCATTATTAAGTAAGAGGATAAAATTAAAGCAATTAGGAGAGATAAGACAGTATTTAGGATTGACAATAAACAAAACCAAGAGTGGCTTTAAGATATCTCAAGAAGATAAAATTTACCAATTGCTAAAAACGTATAAAATGGAACTTTGTAAGCCGGCAAAAACTCTAATGAGTCAGGAATTTTGCCGAACTGATGCTCAAAGTTCAAAATTCGATAAGACTATTTATCAGTCATTAATTGGTAGTTTATTGTATATTAGTAATTGGTCAAGGCCAGACATTGCATATGGCGTTAATCAATTGGCAAGATTCAACGCTGAACCCACTGAACAACACTGGCAAGCGCTAAAGCATATATTAAGGTATCTTAAAAAGACAATGCACTATGCATTGTATTTGGAGCCAAAAGATGATTTGATTTTAAGTGTATATGCTGATGCAAGTTTTGCAACAGACATAAACACTAGGAAATCAACTTCAGGTATGGCTATTAGGTAAAGCACTGATTGGTTGGAGGTCAATTAGACAGCAACACATAAGTATGTCCACAATGGAAGCAGAATTTTCATGTCTATCTTTGTTATTTACTGATTTAATTCTGTATAAACAGTTGTTATTAGATATGAGAATAACTGTTAATGAAGCCATTGTTGTGTATGAGGACAATCAAGCAGCCATACGGTTGGATACAAATATTGCTGTAAAAACGAGATCTAAGCATACTGATCTTAGATATTTGAATGTAAGACAATCTGTAAAAAATGGTTTAATAAGACTGGAATATTGCATGACTGAAGAAAATTTTGCTGATCAGTTTACAAAAGCCCAAGGTGCAGTAAAGCACAAGGAAAGTTGTGAAAACTATGTGTTAAAGTTGTAAATAGATATATATGTTATTATATTACCCAAAAGGGGAGAATGTTAGGAATAACATGGTTATCTAACTTAGTTTGGGTAAAATAATATATATAGACTATGATTGTGTGTGTCACTTTAAATGCAAAACATGTATTTTGGGTGCGGTTGTAAAATCACCATAAGAGGGAGCAAGAGAGCTCACTGTTTGCTGGTTTACTGAATTCCTTGCTGACAATGATGGATTGTTAACTGCGTGATTTTCTGCTACTGTTGCTGAAGGAAGAAAGGAGGTTTGATTTTCTTCATATCTCTACTGCAAAAAGAGATATATTACTGGACTGATTATTTGTAAGTTTCCTGACCTCTTTTTCGACACTGGCCTTTGCTAATGAATAATCCCTGGACGGACTGAACTAAGTGTATGATATATGGACTGTTTGACTATGCTAACAATCTTACTGGAATAAACTATTTAACTAGCACATTGTATCTGTTTTACTGAGTGTAAACTACAACAACGTTTATCTCACATATCTACCTGCCTGACTGACTACCGTTGCACGTTCTGCTAGGGTGTATATCCCTAACAGCGACATCGAATCCCCCTCTGACAGCGAAGAGGAAGAAGTTCACAGACTTCAGTCAGAGCGCGAGCGGCGAGACGGGCAGGGTCGCAATTCGGGGTACCTCCTTGACGAACAGGGAATTCACCCTACCAACAAGAAATTAAGGGCCATCAAAGAAGCCCCCAGGCCAAAAAACAAAACAGACCTCCAAGCATTCCTTGGACTCATTAAATTCTATAATATTTTCCTACCCCAGAAAGCGACTGTCGCGGAACCTTTGCACAGACTCCTCGATAAAAAGGCTTCCTGGATATGGGGACGGTGAGAAAAACACGCTTTTCAACAAATAAAAAATCTTTTAACTTCAGACGCAGTCATCATTCAATATAACGAAACCCTACCACTGACTGTTACTTGCGACGCATCACCCTTTGGTGTTGGCACAATCTTAAGCCACACTTTGCCAAATGGAACAGAGGCTCCTGTTGCATTTTTCTCCAGAACCCTGTCCAAGCCGGAGAGAAACTACAGCCAGCTGGACAAAGAAGCCCTCGCCCTCGTTTCAGCAGTAAAGAGATTCCACGAATACATTTATAGTAGGACATTTTCCATTATTACAGACCATAAGCCCCTACTTGGCATATTGGCGGGTAACAAACCCACTCCACACATCCTGTCACCTAGAATGACAAGATGGTCTGAATTTCTTGCCGCTTATAATTACCAATTGATACATCGCCCAAGCAAGACTATTTCACACGCCGATGCGTTAAGCTGTTCCCCCTTGCCAGACTTGCAAGATGACCCAGCACCAACATTACCAATTTTGCAAATAGAAATGGTACCCATGCCACCATTAACCGCGCAAGACATTGCCCACGAAACAAGAAAGGACAAACGCTTGGCGCGAGTTCTCAGCTGGATGGAGAGGGGATGGCCAGAAAACGAGCAAAACGAACTTTTTAAACCATTTAAAAACCGGCAAACTGAACTCTTCTCACAAAGGGGTTGCGTGTTGTGGGGAGACTGGGTGGTAATACCGGAGACACTACAGAAAAAAGTTTTAGACTTGCTGCATGAAGGGCACCCTGGCATTGTATGTATGAAAGCCCTGGCCAGGAGCTATGCTTGGTGGCCAGGCATGGACAAGCAAATTGAAACCTGGGTCGCCGCTTGTAACAGATGCCAAGAGACTCGCTCGGCTCCCCCAAAAGCCCCACCATTAGAATGGGAGACACCCAGAGGCCCTTGGTCGTGCATCCATATTGATTTCGCAGGGCCGACCAAGGGGCATACCTTCTTAATCACTGTTGACGCTTACTCGAATTGGCTCGAGGTGAGCAAAATGAAGACAACCACCACGGAAGCTGTCATCAAGAAATTAAATAGACTTTTCACCATGCATGGTCTGCCAGATGTGATAGTATCTGACAATGGCCCACAGTTTACCGCCTTGGCTTTTGAACAATACTTGGCAGACTGCGGCATCCGACACACATTGACATCGCCAGCTCACCTGGCGGCGAATGGCAGAGCTGAACACATGGTTCAATTCACAAAAAAAACTATTAAAAGAATTGAACGTGGCGACATCCACGAAAAAATCACCAAAATGCTTCTGATCCAACACATCACGCCCAACACCACGACCAACAAGAGCCCAGAAGAACTACTCATGGGCTGAAGACTCCAGTCACCCCTAGATCGTCTGCACCCTGCATATACCCCAGAGAAACCACCGGGATCCTCTAGCAAAAACCGCGCCTTCAATGAAGGAGACACTGTTTTTGCAAAAAACTTTGCTGGAGACCCACTATGGCTCCCTGCGAAAATCACCCAGATCACCGGCCCCTGATCCTACCGGTTCGAAACCACTGATGGTAGGTGTTGGAAACGCCACATTGAGCAGCTGAGGTCCAGGCTGGCCATTTCTCCCTTCACAGACTCCAACCAAGAAATCAGAGGAGGGGGAGAAACCTCAAACTCTGAACAAGAACCGGGTTCTGAACAAAAAGAACAACCCCCATTAAACAAAAAACAAACACTTAACCAACTAGACTTACCAGCTGACAGGGAACCGTGGCAGATGGGTTCTTCGCCTGGAAGCAGCAGCCGGACAAGCTCTACCAGCCCAGAAAATCCAGGCAGGAGCAACAGAGCAAACGACTCAACCGACCCGGATACACCAGGTGGGAGTCGCAGCTATGGGCCCGGGTCATCCTTCCAGGCGGTTCCTTCGAGAAGCTTGAGAGCGTCGCGGAGCCCGTCCGAACCCGACGATGACCAAAGATGTTGTTGTCAAGTAGACAGGTCCGAAGACCCACCTACTTGCGCAACTACGTTTCCCCGCCCCTTGGACGAAACCAAGAGGGGAGGGGCGTTCTGTACTAGCAGGCTTGAAGGCCTATTGGTCCTATTGGTCCGGAAAAGCCGGGCCATGATTGGTCGCTATTGGGACACTCTGATTGGCTCATATAGAGCTTGACGCGATTGGCTAACACCAAGCGTGGCAAGCTCAAAAACCTGTCATTGGCTGCCTAGCCGTGGCCAGCTCTATAAAAAGAGCAGCCACGACTAGGGTTTTTGTCTCAGTATCTGGTTGCTTAATAAATAGCTGTTGTTCACTACCACAAGTCTCGTCTCTCCTTGGGACCCACCGCCCAGACATAACAGATACTATCAAATAGTGAGATTCACATGATTAAGGTATTGAACCTAGTTCAAATCCATCCTTTGCAAAGGGATCTTGTGGATGAGTTGGAACCAGTCACTCTCACCTAGAGCAACCTCCTATACAGGGTTGTTGGGGAAATTTGGAGAAGCAATGCTGTGTATATTGATAGATAAACAAATCTTTCATCTACAATAATAATAATTGAAATAATTGCATGAAGGAGGAAATATTAATTAAATGGAATTTAAACAGTATAAAAACAGATTTCAAGAGGTCATTTCAAGAGATGCTTTCCTTTTCCTAACAGCATTTCCAGAAAAAGAATGCAGGATGACTGAAGTACTTGTTTCTCTAAGCTCTTTTGTAAGTAAATATACTTCAAGGAAACTCATAAAAGGAATATTTCAATGATCCAAAAGATATTCTCTCAGCAACTGAAAAGATCAAAGTTAATCCTCCAAAGAAAACAAGAACCAGAGTTCTTTTCAGTTTTCCTCTGATAGAAAGTTGTTTGACAATTTCTGAACTTAATTAAATCATACTGCTTCGGTATGTAGAATATATAAAAAAATTGTGAATACCTCCTGGGGACAATATATCTTTTATTTTCACTAAAAACTCTTTCACTTATGGACAGAGGGAGAGTTGACTGACAAGGTAGCTAGATACTATCATCCATGAGATAAAAATGAGGACCAGAGAAGCAATCACTTGCAGACAACCCTGGCAAAATGAAGTTTATTAGGTCGTAAAGTGTTGGAAGTTACTTAACATCAACAATAGACAAACTTTTCCAAATGTTGTACTTAACCACACATAATCTACGTGGGACATGAAGTATTGATCTGAAATAACAAGTAGTCTTTATTTAATGACCAGTTCAAGCTACAACATACTCCCCAAAAGGTACTTACAATCCAATTCCAGAATTCCAAGGGTTGCAATCACCCCCACTACTTATTGTAACATGATTGCATTTGGGATGTTTGGCAGCTGGCTTGCACTTGTAGCCATTTACAGTATCCTGTGATCACGTGACCAAGATTTCTGGTATTTCCTTCTGGTATCCAGCAAAACAAAACAAAAAACAAAAAAACCATTGAATAAAATGAATTCATTTATCAACCACCCTGTTTGCTTAGTGATCATAGTGTTTGCTTAGCGATGATCACAAAACAGGTTGTAAAATAGTGCATAATGACATGGTGACCCAGTTAATAACTGCCACAATTTATGACAGTAATTCCAGAGTCAATCAGACTAATAAATTGAGGATTATCTGTATAGTGTAATTTACTGCTATCTGCATCCATGTACAACCACATCTGTGTTGAAATTTTAATATTAAGCTATGGTGTTCTGTTCCCATGTGAATAAGAAAAAAAAAACCTCAGCAGTTTTCACCTTTCTTGCATGTTTGAATAGTGTTTCCTCAGTGTAAAAAATATATTATAATTAATTTTGGTCACAAACTGAAAGTCTTTACAAAGCAATAATTTCAATAATTTTCTTCATATCTTGAAGAAAAAAAATATGTTTTAACATGTGGCTTTAAAACCTTCTGAAAATGCAGTGACCTATGTCCTATGACATTAGCCAAATTGCTGCCTGTGGTAGACACACTTTCAGATAATTTTGTTTGATATTTTGGCTTTGTAGTGAGGTTGTGCTTTATTTTGTTGCTAATCACATGGAAAGGCAAACCTGCACTTAGAAAGACATTCTACTATAAACAAATATTTTCATGAATATTTTCACGCTAATTACTTTGAAAAAGCAGAGAATCCTTGTCCAAAAGAATCCAATAAAAAAAACAGGTTGATAAATAACTAAATAAATTTAGTTGTCCATATCACTTATTTAAGAAAAAATGTTAAATGAATGTAAAGATAAAATATACAGTTATAGGGTATTGTTGCTTTCCTGATGTTTTTATCATTAATGGAATATTTTTACATTCAGACCAGACCAATCAAGGCAGCATTAGTCCTTCCCTTTGATCTTTATACAGGTAACAACAATCTCTTTTGTAAGTAACTCATAGCTTCTATAAGCCTCTTTAATTTAGGTCCATTACCACAACATCCTCTGCCTGTAAAAAGCTATTTAGCATTCCAATTAGTTAGTAAAGTGTGTACAATGCATTTATTAAAGATATTTCACCATTTTTACATGTCTTTGTACCCTTGAAATTATTTGTTGCCTGAATTTTTCCCGGAGGAATAATGAGGAACACTATAGTGTGAAACTGATTTTTAAAAGGTTAATGGAAATATCATCTATAAATGACATTTTTAATACTAAAAAAGGTTTCAGTGGTGCATCTTGATCGTATTTGTGTATTGTTTTTTGTAGATATGTGTAGATATTTAGGTTTGATTTCCATATCTTTGAAAGCAATAGGAACTCAAGGGTGTGAAATAGTAATTAATTCTAAGCTATTTCTATTAGGCTAAATTAGATTAAGCTGAATCTCAAATTTTGAGCAGTCGAGCACATACTTATAGCTATGATTCAGTAATTGCACAATGCTGCAGGTAATCCTTGATTTATAACCATTCGTTCAGTGACTGTTCCAAATCATGACAGTGGTGAAAAAAATGGACTTAAGACCTGTGACCAAAGTTCAGCTGTTGTAGCATGTATTTGGGCTTGGCAGCCCATCCATAGTTCACAACCACAGGGAGACTACAACTCTCCTATCTCCCCACACACACTCTCTCTATGCAATTTTGGTCACTCTGCACCCTGCCATGTGAGGTGGCAAATATTACCATTCATTCAGACTTTGGCATTCATTTTCTGTCCACATTTGCAGCCCAGCTGTCTTCTCTCATAGTTCCTTGTGCAAACCTTTCTCTAAGGGTTTGAGTTTTAGATTAAAATTCTCAATCAGTCCTGAAGTATGAACCCAGGTTTTCTGGTCAATACGTGATTCCTGAAACCTTTCAAACCAGCACCATTGCCTCTTTAAAAATATTTCTCCCCATGAAACAGATACATATACATATATGAATACAATTAATATAGAGTTGAAAATTCAGACCTATTCATAATCATATAAACTTTACTTAAAAGTAACTCACAATTTTAGTTCAGTAGCTTTCTTGACCCTTGTGTTATAAGAGATTTGGTCACTTGTACCTATCCTGAAAGCAAGAAACTGAAAAACTTAATTCTTTTGAAACTGTGTTTCTTCTGGCATGAAATGTCCATAAAGGAAAAAAGTCAGAGTCATCTTTCTGTCCTATAGGAATATGCATGAGCAAACCAATGATTTTTGCATTTCCTGTATTCAGTCTTTCTCTATTATGCTTTATCTTGCAGTGTTTTCCCTAGTTCCATCTACATTACAGTTAAACAATGAGAATTTTCCTTGTTTATGGATCATAGGAAATAGCAATAGCACTTAGACTTACATACCACTTAATAGTGTTTTACAGTCCTCTCTAAGTTGTTTACAGAGTCAGCCCTAACAATCTGGGGCAATCTTGGAAGGATGGAAGGCTGAGTCAACCTTGAACCTGGTGAGATTCGATTGGCTGCAGGAGAAGTAGCTTGCAGTACTGCACTTTAACCACTGCGCCACCGAGGCTCTATTATATAATAACTGACATCTTGGGTGGGAATTCATCACTTGTGGCTTAAGAAATACCTCTTTCTCCAATCCCCTTAGTATCTACCATCTGTGTTCAGCAACAAGTCATCAATTTTTAACTACATGACTTCTTGCCTACCTGTTTTTAAAAACGAGCATCAGAACAGATGCTTTTAACTGCTAAAATGTTAACCACATACCCTGTTCTCAATGGAAAACAATGGATTCCAGATTTCAGTTCCACCTCTTCTAGCTATGCTGGAAGCATGATTACAACATCTAACATAAAGCAAATCCTTTTTCCTGAAAATGATATTTAAAAAATATCCCTGCCTCATTCCTTCACAAAAGTAATCTACATTTGGTGACAATAATTTTCAAATATTCCAGGAATCATTTCTATTCATTCTTTTTCAATCCACATCCACATATGCAAAACAAGTGTTTCATTATTGGTGCACCCTTATGCCCTACTAAATGTTGCATTCTCCCATCTTCAGCAGAACATTTTCAAGAGAATGGTGGATTTTGGGGGGTACAGTATATGAGTTTCCAAGTCTTTTTCCCTTTGTTCAGAATTCTAGATCTAAATTGAAAGTAGGTTAGATGTCTTGTCAAAGTTTGATTCTGCAAATCTTTTAACTGAGCTAAGATAGGAGTTAATATTAAAAAGAGAAGTTACTGTTAAAAAAAAAAACAGATGTGGTGTCACTGTTCAATATTGTTCACCAAGTACCAATTATATTCAGATCTTCAGATCTTTCTGGAAGATACCGAGAGAGTGGCAGGCTAGTCGATGAGCTGTGTTAATGTTTTTTAAGGACTGCAGAAAGAAACTATCTCTGATGTATTTAAATCAACAGAAGATTAATCTATTTTCTAGCCAGCGCATGGGACAGTGTGTGAGGGCAATTAAAATGAAGGAAACTGCAAAATGATTGGATACAGAATCTATAAAGCAAAAATGCCCAAGGGCAAGATGAACATATTCAGAGAATTTAAAACCAAAGTTTTCTTTGGTTAAATAAAAATTATGGAAGATTTGAAACTGAAGTCAGTTACACATTTACAATACTGTAATTGTCTTTCATGATCAAAATTTAGGAATCAGAATGAAAGACTCTTCATTTCTATTCTCATCCACTTCTAGTATACCATAAAATCAGAAAATGGCACTTGTGGTTCTACAGTCAAGTATTACTCATTGTTGCTAGTTATCTCTGAATAGGCTAAATGCACACTTCTGAAACTCCAGAAATCAGAATTGTTGCTATGGGCTGAGAATTCCCACGGTTTGTGTCCCACTCTTAAACCAGTTTCTTTAAAGTCCTGTTTGTATTTGCAGAGAACTCTGATTCCCTCAGGAAGGATGAATATATGCAAAAGTGTGTTTTCTTCTTTTCCTTTACACGTTGGGAAAAGAGATTTCAGTTCACATAATTTTGCTCACTCCTGCAGCACTATGAAAATTATGAAATATACCTGAAGAAAACTGAGGGTAGGTGGGAATGGATTCCATTATGAACAGATGTTCTTGATATCTAACACAGAAAAAAAATGAAAATATGAAACAAACAGATAATTAAAATAATTTCAACAGTTAAATTACAGAAATGTTTTTTTAAACTTTAAAATATTAAAAGGTATATTTCAAACCATAGAATTGAAAGTACCAATTTATTTATTTTAAAAAGGTTTTATATACTGTAGATGTATGATAGATAATTTTAATTCTTTATTTTTACAACCTTTTCAACTCAGCAGATTCTTTGCTGACTTATTATGGCCTTGGGAAATATCTTTTCTATACTGATATTTGTTTTTTTACATGCAGCCTATCTAGATATATCATTCTTTATAGCTTGAGAATTGCTAGATTCTACCTCATTAACTTTATTCCTTTAAGTGATGGATATAGTCAGCTTTAGTAAGTAATCAACTTTGAGTTGTTGTTGTTGTTGTTGTTGTTGTTGTTTTGGTCTTCCTACAGGATGCCTCTGACTATCTGTTGACCTTCAGGAACTGTTAGTCCTGTTAACCAGACCCAAAAATACATTCTTCAAGAAAAGCAGAACTATATAGACTTTATTGAAACCCCAAAACCTGATTTTACTTAAGTTCTTCTTCATTTATACTCCAGTGAAACAGGTAGAAGTCTGTCTGAGTTGCTTCCAACTACTATCTTGCTTTTCAGGTTTTAAATTTTCAAATCTCTTTGCTTATGTAGAAGTTTAGGTGTGTTCCTATCATACTAATTTTCCTTATTTGCAATAGAAATTAATTAGTAATTAATATATTAAATTGGGAGATTATAAATGATGAAGTAAAATGTATATATGTATAACAAGGCTAAGTTGGATGTATTTTGTTGTATTCTCATAATTACAATTAAAAAATAAATAAAAAAAGAAAGTTGATATTCTATTCCATGATCTTCCATAATCTCTTAAGAGGTTTTTTTGTTTATTCAATTGTTCTCATTTCCAACAGTGTAAAATATTATCTACGTATCTTGATTTTGGCTGTCACTTTTGTCTGCTTGACTTGTTAGTTTGATTCTCTTCTATTGTCAGGGTCAAGCAATAGATCAATATATGAAGGGTTCAAGATGACTACTTTATTGCAATCCTACCTATAGTACACAAATTTCCCCAAACTGTTTGCCTTCCCTTGGGAATAGATAGATAATGTTTCCACAGAGCATGGGTGGGGAGATGAGTCCTGGTTTTCTTTCAACTGATTCAAGTCTAACTCCCTGCTTTATTCTTCCTCCCTGCCTGGCTGGGCACTTCCCAACATCTATATTTACTTACACTGTCTTTTCATTTTGCAATTCCTTTGTTGACTCTGATAAATCTGTACCATTTCTCGAGAGTTGAAATATGCCCATGCATTTCCTCAGTGCTCTAATTTTTTTTCCTTCAAAAATTTCAACAAACTTTGCAAACATATACCAGACCATTCTCAGGGATGTGTGTAAATAGAACACCACATTTCCAGATCATGATTGCAGATTCCTATCCCTTCATCTTCACTTGTATTTCTTTCTTTTTTCCCCCCTAAAAAATGCTTGTTTCCATCACACATATCCTTATCTTAAAGGGAAATTTTGTTTAGAATTCCCCTGTCTTTGGAAAACTCCTGTTATCTCTCTCCATTCATCTGCTTAGTTAGCTTCTCCTTGGCTGTCTTATCTTCCTTCTACAGTCTCTGCCTTCTCATCAGGAAGCAGTCACTCAATTATCAAACATGGCCAATCAGCAAGTCTAAGTATATACTCCTTACAATCAACAGTTGTTCAATTACTGTTTCACTGCTTATTGAATACTTTCCTTTGAAACTGTTTATACAAAGATTAAATGATACATTTAAAAGCTTTTGATTAATTACAGGTCTTTTCTTGAATGCGTTAAATGCTTTATAAGCAAGCAATATTTTAAAAAGCAAACAATATAACAGAAAACCCTAAAAGGTATTGGAAAATAATTTTAAAATATTGTCTATTTTTTAAAAAATGAATTTACTTGATTTGCACCTCCTGACTTTGCTTTCATGCAAAAATGGCACAACCAAGTAGCTGACATTATGCACAAGAACATCTGTACAGAGTATAGGCTAGACTTTCCCAAGTCCAAATGATCCCATAGAAAGTTGTGAAAAATAGGAAAAGTAAAATTATGTGGGGCTGCCAGAGCTGGATAGACAGGCAGGTACTAACCAATAAACCAGGCCTGTGGTAGTAGACAAGGATCAGAAGACAGCAGTGGTTGTTAGATATGGGCTAGATTGAAGAAGCAGGACAATGGTAGAAGGAAAGGGTTTCTTTATTTAGCTCTGAACAAAGACTGCCACCCGGTATGCCTGCTGTTCTTTTTAAAGGCTGCTGTCCACAATTTCAGCCACTGACGGCTGTTCATTTTCCCGCCTGGAAAATGAACCAATGGGTGAAGTCTGACATCACTGACTTTTCCCCATTGAATATCTAACACCCCTCCCCTCCTGGAAGAAGCATTCATCCGATCAGCTCTCACTCACAGACATAATCACGTTAGTAGGAGGGACTCCTATGAGCATGACTGGACATTCGCAGTTCACCCCCCCCCCCAGCGGTGGCAACCTGACTAGTTGGGTCTGTTGTCACTCCAGAGCCAGCCTCAGGATTTTTCAGGGGCGGGGCTGGCTCCGACGAAACAGAGGGCTTTGAGTTTCTTTGCTGGATTTCGTCCCCTTCAGCTAAATTATCCTATGTTGTACTTGTGTTTGAGTCCCACCCTAGGGGAGGCTTGTGTTTTCAGTATTTGTAGTTGTTAGGGTTGGTCTTACCTCTCTATGTTGTGTTTCTGTTTCTGAGATTTTCTGGTCGTTCAGATTCCATTCCAATCATGCCTGGAGTTTGTCTATGTGTCTGCTCCATATTTTCCCATCTTCTAGTTCTACTCTATCAGATTGGGGGCCTGTGACTTTCACTGCTCGTGCAGGGACCCAGGGACCCCCCCCTGCATAGTTGTGAGCATAGACCAATTGACCTATGTTCAAATATCTGCATTTACTCGTCGAATCTGTGGGTGTTGTTAGGGATAACATTGTTTTACCCTAACTGTTTTGGGTAAAGATAATAAAATGATGAATCATGGTTTGTCACATAAAGTGTATGTGACTTTAAGCTAAAGGAATGTAATTAAGGGTGCAGCTGTAAAAGTACTATATAAGCAGCAAGGCACTCTCTGGCTCTTACTGGCTGGCTTATTGAAGACTGCGTTCTTGCTAAAACGGGGAGTGAAGAAGTGTGTTGATATTTCTCAACGGTGAGAAGATTGGACTGATTTATTGTAAGTGTACTGACATTGGCTATTCAACACGGACTTTGCATATAGAGTATCCCTGACAAGACTTGACTGAAATTGATATATGACTACTGGACTGTTTACATGACTATGCTATAATTCTTAAATGGAATAAATCATAATTTTGATAGCACAGGCATATCTGTATTTTTACTGCGTGTTAACGAGAAACCTTATCTCACACATTTACCTGTCTTCCTATCTGACTTCGCTGCACATTCTGTTTAGTTTGTTTTCCTTAACACCCGTTGGGGAATCCAGGCTTAACACTGGTTATGGGCCCAGAGAGACTGCAAAGTCAGTTTAACTTGGATAAAAACAGGTTTATGTAAAAAGTGAGATTTTTGTGTTGTTACATGTTACAGTAAACAGACAGCTGTGTTTTATCAATTATAGTTTTATTTCCATATAGTGAAACATGGCACAAGTCAGTCTACAAAGTTTGTCCCTTATATCCAAGCTGGATGGAACAAACTATGTTTCATGGTCTATGAAATGTAGTCTACTTCTACGAAGAGAAGGTCTGTGGAACATAATTGAAAACCCACCAAACGTAGAAGAATGGGATCCTGAAGATGAGGAAGATAATCAGAAGATAGAAGAATTTAAACAGAAAAATGAACAAGCACTTTGCATCATAGGATTAACATTAACTGATCAGCAGCTTGTTCATATACGTGGAGAGCAAACTGCTGTTGGGTGTTGGCAAAAACTGAGGAGGATTTATGTTCGAGATAACGTTGGTGCTCACATAAATCTAACACGGAAGCTTTTCCGCACGTATCTCCAAAAGAATGGTGATATGCTGAGTCATTTGAATACTATGAAAAGCATTTTCCAAAAACTTCATGAGAAGGAATTAATTTTCTCTGAACTACACCAGGTCTACATAATTCTATCTTCATTAGACGAAAGTTTTGATGACTATGTAACTTCCCTTGAAATATTGCCTAAAGAAAGCCTAACTTTAACTGATATCACTGGCAGATTGATTGAAGAGGCCAGAAGAAGGCTTGAAAGAGATCAGTTAAGGAGGGAGCAACCTCAAAAGGAAAATAATGAATCTCCTACTGCATACGCAATTAAAAAGTGTTTTAATTGTGGGGGGAGAGGACATTTTGCAAGATTTTGTAAGAAACCAAAGCGCCAGAAAGCAAGCCAGAATGCTGTAAGCCAACAAAGAAGAAATAAGAATTATGAGTTAGCAATGTATAGTAATGGAGTTGTAAAAAATAATTTATGGGTGGTTGACAGTGGTGCGTCCCACTGTATTACAAATGATAACAAAAAATTTGTAAAAATGTCCATGAGTTCACAGCATATCTCATTGGCAATCGGATGGAAATGAAGGCAAAAGGTGAAGGTATTGCTCATTGTTCTAGTATAAAGGAGAATATAAAAATGTTATATGTACCTCAACTTAAAATTAATTTGCTTTCTGTTAGAATGTTGGTTAGAATAGGATACATAATTACCTTTAGGGGAGATACTTGTTTAATTGAAAAAGAAGGTAAGAAAATTACTGCATCTTTAAGAGGTGACTTATATGTGTTAAATGATAATGGTTTAAAGGTGGCTAACACAGTTTATGAAAATAAGAAACCTCATAATGAATGTATTCACTTGTTACACCGAAGGTTAGGTCATTTAAATTTTAAAATGATTAAGAGAACTGTTCAACTATCTAAAGGAATAAGTTTGAAACCTTGTAATAAGTATTTGCAATGTTCTGCTTGTAATCAAAACAAAAGCAAAGTTATACCGGCAATAGAATTGATGGATTTACTACCAAAGAGCCTTTAGAGGTAGTATTTGCCGATATAATAGGTCCTAAAAAACCAAGTGTAGGTGGTGCTAGATACATATTAAGCATAATGGACCACTATTCTAGGTATGGTTTCTGTTTTCTAATGAAGAGAAAAACTGAAACGTATACAAATTTCTTTAATTGGTTAAAATTTGCAGAGAGGAAAACTAAAAAGAAACTAGTAACTCTTATAACAGATAATGGTGCGGAATTTACAAATAATAAATTCCAGAATAGACTTAGAATGGCAGGTATTCAACATAAAAAGTCTGCACCATATAGGCCTCAGCATAATGCATTTATAGAGAGAAGAGGCCAAACACTGCAATCAATGGGAAGAACAATGTTATCTGATTCTGGATTACCTGACAATTTGTGGGGAGAAGCTATAATGTGTGGGAATCACATATTAAACAATGTTGTTAATTCAACAACAGGTGAATTACCATTCACACTGTGGCATGGTAGGAAACCTGATTTGAGTTATATTCACACATTTGGTGCACCAGCATGGGTGCATATCCCTACACAACTCAGGCACAAAGGACAACATAAAGCAAAAAGATTAATTTTTGTTGGATATCAAGCAAACCATAGATCTTATAGATTCTGGGAACCAGGTACATCTAGAGTATACTGCAGTGCTAGTGCACAATTCCTAGAACATATAGGATGGAATAGATTAGAGCAAGATTCAGATAATGATGTTATTATAGAACCCTATAAGAGGCAGAAAGAAAATAATAGTTATAAGAAAAGTCCAATTAAAGAAGAAGTCCATGAAGAGCAAATAGAATCAGTTCAAGAGGAGATAATTGATCAAGAAGAAATAAATAGTCAAGAACAGGAAATAAAGGAAAGTCCATCTGTAAGTCAGTTATACCTAGACGCACAACACGTATAACTAAACCACCTGAAAGATATCAGGCAAGTATTGTTTGCCAAGTACATAAAGTTCCTACTAGCATAGATGAACTTAAGATGTATCCTGCTAAGGATCAGGTGAATTGGCAAAAGGCAATGGAAAAAGAGTTAAATTCATTAAAGGAAATGAAGGTTTATGAAAAAACCAAATTACCTCCAGGAGAAAAATCCATTGGGTGCAAATGGATATTTAAAGTAAAGACTGGAAATAATGGGAAAGTAATTTATAAGGCTAGGTTAGTAGCACAAGGATTTAACCAAAATGTATATGACTATGATGAGGTATTTGCACCAAATCTTAAGGCTACAACTTTAAGAGCAGCTTTAGTATGGGCAGCTAAGAATAATTATATAGTTAACCATTTAGACGTAGAAACTGCATATCTGCATGCACATTTGCAGCATACAATATATTTGAAAAAACCGGTTGGTATAAAAGATAATAAAGTAAATAGCAATGATTGTTGGAAACTCAAGAAGAGTTTATATGGATTGAAACAATCTGGCTATGAATGGAACCAATATATTGTGAAAGAATTAAACAATATAGGGTTTAAATCTGGTTTAGCAGATCCATGTATGTTTAAAAGAGAAAATAATGGAACGGTGTCATTATTGTTATTATTTACAGATGATATTGCTTTGATTACTAAGACCAATAATGAAGCTACTGAGATTATTTCATTATTAGCCAAAAGGATAAAATTAAAGCATTTAGGTGAAATTAAAAAGTATCTAGGATTGACAATTAATAAAACCACAAAAGGATTTAAGATATCTCAAGAGGATAAAATTTGTCAATTAATTAAATTGTATAAAATGGAACTTTGTAAGCCTGCAAAGACTCCAATGAGTCAGGAAATTTGCAAAATTGATGCTCAAAGTCCCAAATTTGATAAGACCATATATCAATCTTTGATTGGTAGCTTATCATATATAAGCAATTGGTCAAGGCCAGATATAGCTTATAGTATTAATCAGCTGGCATGATTTAATAATGATCCACATCAATGTCATTGGCAAGTATTAAAGAGAATTTTAAGATATCTTAAAGGAACAATGCACCATGCATTGTATCTAGAGCCAAAAGGTGATTTGAATCTTAGTGCCTATGCAGATGCAAGTTTTGCAAATGACATAAACACTAGAAAATCAACATCTGGAATGGCTATATTACTTGGTAAGACACTAATAGGGTGGAGGTCAATCAGACAACAGCATATTAGCTTGTCAACGATGGAAGCAGAATTTTCATGTCTGTCATTACTATGTACTGACTTAATTCTGTACAAACAGTTATTATTAGACATGGGTATAACTGTTAAAGATTCTATTATTGTATACGAAGACAACCAGGCAGCTATACAATTAGCTACTAATATTGCTGTAAAGACTAGATCAAAGCATACTGATTTAAGATACTTAAATGTTAGAGAATCTGTTAAAAATGGTTTAATTAAACTTGAGTACTGCATGACGGAAGAAAATATTGCAGACCAGTTTACAAAAGCACAAGGTGTTGTAAAATTTAAAGAGAGTTGTGACAATTATGATTTGAAAGTGTAAATGGATATATTATTGTAATATTTATTATTATTACCCAAAAGGGGAGAATGTTAGGGATAACATTGTTTTACCCTAACTGTTTTGGGTAAAGATAATAAAATGATGAATCATGGTTTGTAACATAAAGTGTATGTGACTTTAAGCTAAAGGAATGTAATTAAGGGTGCAGCTGTAAAAGTACTATATAAGCAGCAAGGCACTCTCTGGCTCTTACTGGCTGGCTTATTGAAGACTGCGTTCTTGCTGAAACGGGGAGTGAAGAAGTGTGTTGATATTTCTCAACGGTGAGAAGATTGGACTGATTTATTGTAAGTGTACTGACATTGGCTATTCAACATGGACTTTGCAAATAGAGTATCCCTGACAAGACTTGACTGAAATTGATATATGACTACTGGACTGTTTACATGACTATGCTATAATTCTTAAATGGAATAAATTATAATTTTGATAGCACAAGCGTATCTGTATTTTTACTGTGTGTTAACGAGAAAACTTATCTCACACATTTACCTGTCTTCCTATCTGACTTCGCTGCACATTCTGTTTAGTTTGTTTTCCTTAACACCCGTTGGGGAATCCAGGCTTAACAGGTGTGCTTGGATTGTAGTGTGGGTGTAATCTATCTAGCTCTGATCTTAACTTCTGCTCCATTAAAAGTTCTGCTGGACTTCTGTGTGTGGCAGCCAAAGGTGTGATATGTTGTATCATTAAGAATTTATCTATTTTAATTTGCCAATCCCCTGGTCCCATTTTTGCTAAGGTTTCCTTCGTGGACCTTATGGCTCTCTCTGCCTGCCTGTTATTCTGGGCGTGTCCAGGTGCTGATAATGCATGGTGAATTCTCTGTTCAGCTAGGAAACATTCAAAATTGTTTGCTGTGAATTGGGGCCCATTATCCAATACCACAATATCTGGTAACCCATGTGTGGCAAACAATTTCCTCAATACCTTAATCACAGCATCTGCTGTGGTGGTTTTCATGATTGTTACTTCCACCCACTTTGAATATTCATCGACAGTTATTAGAAATGTTTGCCCCTGCATTGGCCCTGCCAGGTCTATATGTATTCTAGACCAAGGTGCTTTTGGTGATTCCCATTCTAGGGTTGGTGCTGAAGGGGGTGCGGGTCTAGATTCCTGACAAGGTGTACAACCCGCAACCCATTTTTCAATTTCCTTATCCATTCCCGGCCACCAAGTATAACTTCTGGCTAATGCTTTCATTCTTACTATCCCTGGGTGGTCCTCATGCAACATTCTTAAGAGTTGTTCTCTCAGCATCTCAGGTATCACAACTCTATCCCCCCACAACAAACACCCTTTAATTACAGACATTTCATTTTGCCGAATTTTAAATGGTTTAAAGTCACCTTCCAGTGCTTCTTCTGGCCTCAACACTCAGTTTAAAATACATGCCAGAGTTTTGTCTTTGGCTGAGTGCTTGGCTATCTCTGATGTGTGATAGGGCTGGTGGTGATGTCTTCAATGAGGAGTATCGAGGAGTAGTAGCTGGAGTATGGGTCTTCAACAGGTTCTGGAAGGGGGCAACGGCTGAGTGCATCTGTATGAGTTATGGTCTTGCCCGGTCAATGTATAAGGTGATAGTTATATGCAGCTAAGAAAACAGTCCATCTTGTCATTCTAGGGGACAATATGTTTGGTGCTGGTTTGTTTCCTGCTATGATTCCTAGGAGTGGTTTGTGGTCTGTGACTAGTTCAAATTGTCTCCCATAAAGATATTCGTGAAAACGCTTAATGCCTGCTACTACAGCCAGTGCTTCCTTATCTAGCTGGCTGTAATTCTATTCAGCTTTGGATAAAGTTTTTGAGTAGAAAGCAATGGGTGCTTCTCTGCCATTCGGGAATTTATGGCTGAGAATGGCCCCTACCCCCAAAGAAGATGCATCACATATTAGTGAAAGAGGTAATGTTTCATTATATTGTACTAGAACACTGTTAGAAGTTAGGAGTCCTTTTATGGATTCAAATGAAGTTGCTTCTCTGTGCCCCCAAGTCCATTCTGCATTTTTACCAAGAAGTCTGTGAAGTGGTTCAGCAACAGTCGCTTTCTGTGGTAGAAAAATACTGTAAAAGTTTAAAAGTCCCAGGAAAGCTTGTAATTCTGTTTTGTTTGTTGGAGTGGGAGCTTCCTTAATTGCTTTTATTTTACTATCAGTGGGGTGTATATCTGTCTCATCAATTAGATATCCCAGAAATTCAACACTTGGTATTGCTATGTGACATTTCTCTTTTTTGGGTTTAAGGCCAGCTTCTTGAAATCTGTTCAAGACTAGCCTTAGTCTTTGTTTAAGTTGTTTTTTGTCCTCTGCTGCCATGAGGACATCATCAAAATAAGGTACCATCCCCACAATGCCCTGTAGTAGGCATTCCATTAAGCTTTGAAATAGTCCAGGGGCTACGCTGACCCCAAATTGCAGTCTTTTGCATTTGAAAGCACCCCTGTGTGTTACAATAGTCTGAGCTTCTGCTGTTTCTTCATCCACAGATAACTGCTGATAGGCTTGAGCCAAGTCTTACTTGGCAAAAATTTTCCGCTTTCCTATTGAATGTAATATATGTTGTACAACCGAAACTGGGTATGCGCTCTGTTGCAATACAGTATTAAGTGAAATTTTATAATTAGCACAGATTCTGATTGACCCCCTGGCTTAACTGGAGTGACTATAGGGGTCTCCCACTTAGTGTGATCAACTGGCTCTAGTACTCCCTGGGCTATGAGTTTATCTAATTGTTCATCCACTTTGAGTCTCAAGGAGAAAGGGATTCGCCTTGGTTTTATTCTGACAGGGGGAACTTTTGGATCAAAGTTGAGGGAAATAGGGGTCCCCTTATACTTGCCTAGGGTTCTGTCAAACACATCCTTGAATTCAGTCTGCAGGTCCTCTCTCATTTGATTGTGCTCCTCCGCTTGTGTGGTGTGGATGGTCACCTCCACTCCTATGGCTCTAAACCATTCTGTTCCAAGGAGGCTTGGTACTTCTTTGTCCATGATGGTTAAAGGCAATTCACCGGTGAAGTTTCTGAATTTTACTGGAAAAATTCCTCTCCCTAACACAGGAATTCTGTTCCCTTGGAAATATTTTTGTATTAAACATTGTGGTTTTAGTTGTTGTCAAGTTATGCCAGGGATTGCTTCTTTTATAGTTGTCCAGGACACCAGAGATATATAGGATCCAGAGTCAATTTCCATATCACAAGGTTTTTCTCCTATTATCACTGTGATGTTGAATTTCTTTGATTTATGGTGATCATAGTGTGTGTTCATAGTCTCTGTCCTTCTCCATTCTATTCTCTTCCCTCCTGTAATTTGAATGAGGAGGTCTCTGGAATCCCCTTTGTTGTAGGCCACGTGGATGATTAGGGAACCCTGCTTGTCTCTGACTGGGGTATGCTGGCAGATTTGCTCTGCATGCTTCAGCAATATGCCCCCTTCTCTCACATCAGTGGCAGATTGTATCCCTGAATTTGCAAACCACCTGGGGGTGGTTTCCTTTACAGCCTGCACACCATAGGGGTCTCTGGCTCGTCCCTTGGGGCCCTGATCTTCTATCAGGTTTTACTCTATGTATTTCTTCCTCCTCTTCCTCGGAGAGTTTTCCAATCTCTCCCTCTCCCTGATATTTGCTGGTCGTCCCCCTGCTGAGTGAACGTTTTCGGATTTCTCAATTTTAGCTGCTGGTTTTTCTGAGATTTCTGCTGCTTGGGCTTCCTCTATTACTTCTTTTAAAGAGATGCTCTTTTTAGTAATAAACTTCCATTGCAATCTCAGGTCCCTCATTCCAACTACAATTCTATCTTTTAAAGTTATTTCCACATTTTCAAACTCACAGCCTGCAGCAATATCTCATAGGTTTGTAAGGTAATCATTTATGGTCTCACCTGGTTTCTGTTCTCTGCGGTAAAAGTCAAGTCGGTGAGCCAGTGACAATGCAGTGGGAGCATAATGTTCTTCTAACATCTTCTGTAATTCTTTCCATTCCATTGTTTCCACATCTTTGGGAGCAGCTAGGGTTCTAGCCATTTTGTAGAGGTGATTTCCACAATATCCCAGGAATAGAGCTCTCTTCTTCTGTTCTGTTGCATCCTGCAGTGAATTTGCTTCTAAAAACATTCAAAATTGTCCCATGTACATGACCCAGTCATGCTTTTTTGGATCAAAAGGTTCTGATTGAGCGTGGGTGGACATTCTGATGATCAGCACAGTGATAGCAGCGTTCTGTTGTTAGAATTTTCTGTCTTTGCCTCGTTTCCTTTGTTCTCTTCTAGAATCCCATCCTCATCGCCAGTGTTAGATATAGGCTAAATTGAAGAGGCAGGACAACGGTAGAAGGAAAGGATTTCTTTATTTAGCTCTGAACAAAAGACTGCCACCCGGTGTGCCTGCTGTTCTTTTTACAGGTTGCTGTCCACAATTTCAGCCACTGATGGCTGTTCATTTTCCCGCCTGGAAAATGAACCAATGGGGGAAGTCTGACATCACTGACTTTTCCCCATTGAATATCTAACAGTGGTGATAGGCAACCAATGTTAGATAACACTTATATACTGCTTCAAAGTGCTTTATTGCCCTCTCTAAGTGGTTTACAGAATCAGCATATTTTCCTGAACAATCTGGGTCCACATTTTACTGACCCCAGAAAGCTTCTGTCACCTTGACTCAAACAGCCAAACTGCTGGCAGCTGGCAGTCAACAGAAGTAGTCAACAGTACTGCATTCTAATTACTGTACCAACACAGCTCTGGTGACAGTAACATAAGGATGACAGCAACATTAGGAAAAAGTAATATGAAAAGCTGGAAAAATAATAGAGGCCTGAAGGAGAAACTGGAAATGATGTGGAAAGTAAAAGCCAAAATAGACCCAGTGGTGGTAGAAACATGTGGGGCTATGACTTCTAAACTGGAGAGTGGCTCCAACAGATTTCATGAACAACACAAGAGCTTTCTATCCAGAAGAGTGTAGTGCTAGGAATTGCTAAGATCCTATGTAGAATCCTCAAAGTCCCAGGTCTTTGGTAGAGGACCCAAAATTGAGGAAGACACATACCATAAGGGTGAGAAGCATTTTTTTTAAAAAAAAATATGTAATAAAAATGTACCTATTAGGAGAATATACTAGAACTCATTATATCAGGAGCATATAATTTGTTTTATTTTATGAATTTCTATCCCATTG